>NC_081422.1:114516089-114621089 GCF_949786415.1 Peromyscus eremicus
CTGTCCTTGAATTTGTTATGTAGACCGGGCTGGCCTTGAACTCACAGAGATCTGCCTGCCTCTGCCTTCTAGTGCTGGGATTAAAGGTGTGAACTTTTAATACCTGGCTGTTTGGTGTCTTTGGGGGTGGGCTCACGTTAGGAACCAGAAGCAGACAAGCTTAAGGGTTGGTTAAATATCCTAGTGCAGGGACGGGGTTTGTTGACAGTTGGCTTTACTTAAGATAAAGGAGGACCTTGTGTGTCAGCTTCTAGAATTTTTCCTTTATCCCCCTCTCCTGAGCAGTCAAGTTTCCCTCTCATTGGTCTACAGCTCAACACTGTCATGGGGGAAGGGCGTGTGTGCACATCATACTGACAGCCAATGAGTATGAATCCACATGGTTGTAACTTCACTTTAGAACTTTGTCATGCTTTAGGCTAGCATGTGAGCACTGGTGAGCTCCCTGGCAATTTCTGGCTTGTAACTATGGTTGAAATGTGGCTCTGTGGCTTTCAAAGCAGAGTCCAATCCTCTTTGACATTCCTCATCTAGACACTTGCCTTGTAGCCTGTGTCCTTCCTTGGCTTCCTGGGGACCTTCAAAGCCTCCCTGGGCACTCATTGACCTGCATCATTGGTTTTACTCAGTTGCCTCATTAATTTTGGGGAGTGTATCCTAAGTACAAGACTGGTTCCTAGTTGACTTTTATTCCCATTTTAGTGTCTGATACATTAGAGGAGGCCATTATTGATGGCTGAACTCAGAACAATGAAACTAATACAGCTCTTTCCTCCCCATTTTGAACTATAGCATGAAAATGAAACTTTCTGAATGTGGAGGTTGAAATGGCTCATCCAGAAAGCACGGCAGAGTTCTAGGTTCATAGCCTTGCAAGTGATGTGTGGCCCTGAGGGCTAACTCACCACTGCAATTATATAATACTGAGGTTAGATGCAAGACATATTATTTATTATAGTATTTTAAATTACCCCAAAGGGAGAGAGTTGAACTGGTGAGATGTCACAGTCAGTGAAGTGTTGTGGAAATTAACTGTGTAAAGGTGTGTTACATTTGTTTATGCTGCATTTGTTTAATTATGTAAATATGTGTTGCTGTTTCTGCTTGCCTGCCTAAGGCACCTGATTGGTCTAATAAAAAGCTGACCGGCTAATAGGTAGGCAGGAGAGGGATAGGCAGGGCCGGCAGGCAGAGAGAATAAGTAGGAGGAGAAATCTAGGAAGGAGAGAAGAGAAGAATGAGGGAGGAAGAGAGGGAGATGCCCAGGGCCAGAAGCCGGGCAGCCACCAGACACAAGAAGCAGTGAAAGTAAGATATATGGAGGAAAGAAAGGTAAGAAGCCCCGAGGCAAAACACAGATGAAGGGAAACAGGTTAAGTTCTATGAGCTAGCAAGAAACGAGCATAAGATAAGGTCGTGCATTCATAACTGAAAATAAGTCTCTGCATCACGATTTGGGAGCTGGTTGGTGGCCAGAAAGAAGGTCTGCTAGTGTAAGGACTTGAGGACCCGAGTTCAAGCCCTGTGTGAAAAGCCAGGCACAGTGGTGTAAGTTAGTAATCCCTGTGGTGGGGAGGTGGAGGCAGGTGGGTCCCTGGGGCTCCCTGGCTGGAGCCCAGTCCAATCAGCAAGCTCCTTGTCAGTGAGAGACCCTAACTCAAAGAAACCAGCAACTAAGGACTGACAGTCAAGGCTGTCCTTGTTTCTACAAGGGTGTGCATGTGCACCTGCACACACATGAACATATTCAGGAACACATGTACATGCACACATACATGCGGGAGGGTGGGGGTGGGGGTTGCTGAACTGTCCCCATTCTCTGGTATGCGTGGCATTTTCTTTTTTGTCTGTGGAGTCTTTTCTTGAACCATGGCCCCCTCCATTTGAGTTTTTGCTCTTCCCAGGATGAGATCTTTGTTCAGCTGAGCAAAGTCACCTGGAACACCAACTCCTGCCTTCCCTCTCCAAGGTCATCTGTAGGGCATCCCAGCCTCTGAAATGTTAAGCAGTCGTAATTGGAGAAAATTTAATAAACAACCATTAACTTGCTAATAGAAGTGTCAGGACTCATCTATCTCATGAGTTCTGATAATTAATGAAGATTAGCTGCAAATACGAAGCCACCCAGTGTCCCAGTCTGATCCAGAACTGGCCCCGCAGCATCCTTCTGTTGCCAGGTGGCTGTGAAGCAGGCAGGGGGTCGTGGGGCCCTCTGCTCACTGCCCTCGGAGGGCAGCAGCAGAAAGACAAGTAGGGTAGTGATGATACTTTGGGGGAGGGTCTCAGGCGAGCCTCCCCTCTCCTAAGGTCTCGCCGCTTGGAGGTTAGGAAATCTAAGAGGACTTCTCCAGGGTTCCAGAGATGGTGGTGAATCTCTCTTTTTAAATCTTTGTATGGGGGCTGGAGAGATGGTTCAGTGGTTAAGAGCTACTCTTCCAAAGGACCTAGTTCAATTCCTAAGTGGTGGCTCACACCCATGTGTAACTCCAGTTCCTGGGAATCTGACACCCTCTTCTGGCCTCTGTGGGCACCAAGCTCAGAAGAGGCGCACAGACATTCATGTAGGCAAAGACCCATCTGCATAAAGCCAACATTTAAAATCTTCACATATGTGTGTACGAGGTTCACGTGTCCATTTGTGTGTACGAGTACCAGCATGCGTGAGACACAGCCTCTTCCATTCGCACAGCTTACCCACTGAGCCGTCTCCCTGGCCTGGCTGACCTCTTTTAAGCTTGGTACCTTTCCCTCTGGAGAGAGGCGAAGGAAGCCAGGGTAGGGAAAGGACGTTCTTGGCTCTGCTGTCTGGGGTTTGGGGAGAGGGAGTGGTGTGGGAGAGCTTGCTTCACTGGGAGGTCCTGGCAGCCTCTGGAAACCCTCCCCAAGGAGGACCAGTTAAAACAAGGGATCAACCAAGCCTTATGAGGCTATTTTAAGGCAAAAGGGAAATAACTTGGATGGAAAAAGAGGTGAGTGGAAATTCAAACGCCCTCCCAAGAGCCTCAGTTTGCAGCCCTTCATGCCCCACCCCCACCGTTGGGTGCCCTGGAGCTGGCCTCCATTGTGGTGTTCGCCAGATGAACCGCTCCGTCTATGTCTTGCCTTGGGAAGGGCCTCTTGAGAATAGAGTGGTGTTTGTGTCCGCTTCATGTTGAACTTGGCAGGTGCGAGGACTACTCAGTCCAAGGCAAACTACTACCTTTTAGAAGAGAGGGCAGGGCCGGCATCCACGCTGGGATGGGCCATGTGTACAGCCGCCCAGGATTGCTCCAAGTGAATAGCTTCCTTCTTTACCCTCCTACCAGGCCTCCTACTGGCCAGCACCAGGTCAGGAGGTAACCAGAGGAGGTTGGATGCAGGCGGGCTGTGGGAGCCAGGAGCTTCACAGCCGGGGGGAGGGGGAGGGTCCCAAGCATCCTCAGCACAGCCAACTGCTGATTTGGACAAAGGAGAGGTTGTTGGCCAGGCCAATGTCATAAGGTGCACGCCCAAGTGTGTGGAACTTGCTGGAGAATAGAATTAACCCTCCTTCAAGAAGGATCTGGAAAGACAGGGCATTCTTCAGTTTTCCATCTCTCCCTCCCAGCAGACATAGAATCTGTTATTCCCAGAGAGTTTGCCTCCCAAGGACCAGAGAAGATAGTCCATAGATCAGAGAGTTGGAGGGACCTTCAACCTCAGTTTCTCTCTCAAAAACTTTTGCCAGAGAGTGAAGTCCCCTGGGATCACCAGTGTAAATGACTCCATTAGAGTTGGCACGTGGACGTCAGCCCCGCTGCACACTGGCTGTGTGAGGAGAGTTGATTTAACCTCCCGCTGCCGGCCCAGCACAGATGGTAGAAGGGGACTGTCACATAAAGGTTGTGAAGGCTGGGGGCGGGCTATGGACATGTGGAAAAGCGCTTATTTGGCTGATGGCTTAAGCATCCACCCTCAGGTGTCACGGACTGTTCACTCATAGCTGGTTTCAGCTTCATGATGGTCCTAATGGGGATGAGGGAGCAGTGCTGTGGAAGCAATTACATTTACTTTGATGTTTGGGAGGAGTTGCTAATGAGCATGATGGTGTTGGCAGCCCTACATCTGGGACAGAAAAGACCTAAGTTTTGGGGTCTATCTTGTGTGTGTTTTCTCAGGGCCTGGTATAAAATAGAGTCCCAACAAATGGGTAAGGTTGCACATTTTCATGACCCTGTGGGTGTGTTCAGTTGGCTCTCTGAGAGCCCTGTGCACTCCAGGATAGCTATGAGTTTGTCCCAACACAACATTGTAGACTTAAACATGAATTAAATTTCATTTTTTTTTTTACCACTTATTTATTTGTTGCATGTGTATGTGGTGGGGCAGGGTGTAGTGGGAGGCTGCGTATGCCACAGAGCTTGTCTGGAGGTCAGAGGGAAGCTAGAGGAGTCCACACATACCGAGGTGTCTTCTGGTCACCTTTGCCAGCGTCCTCTGCATGAACACACACACCGTCATGGGGCTATGTGTGTTCAGGGTCCACTGTCACTCCCTGCATCCTGGTTATATTCAGAAATGAAAGTTCTCTCCTGTCTTCTGGGTGGTTCATTATTGCCTGTGTTTGGGGTTCAGGACTTTGGTCATCCATCATCATCCCCTTCTTAGTAGTTGCATCCTGGCCTGGTTCTGGGTGGCCCACTTCCCCTGAAGGTTTGTTTTGATTTCCACATATATTTTGGGTGGTCCGTTCCACCTCCAGTCTCTCCTGGCCTCTCTTTTTCTTTCTTCTGCTATGCTGTTACTGCCTAAATCATGTGATTGAGGTGGAGCTTTGGCCTCCTTTGAAGAGAAGTCTGACATTGACCTGAGGTGGGAAGGACCGTATTTTGGGTGCCTTTCTTTTCTCCCATGTTCCTCTTGAGTAGGGCCAGAGAAAGTCCTGAGGGAGCAGAAGGATTCTTGGCAAAATGCAAGCATGTTCTTCCCTCTGGCCTCGAATTGTAGAAACAGAATATTCCAGCATTTTGAAATGTTCTTTCTCATGAATGTCCCATGAAGAAAACATTTACTGGAGGGAATCTAGAATGTTCTTATCTAAACTCGCCTGGTCTTCTAGAACATGGGTGGTTGTAGGTGGAGGAGCTGAGCCCCACTCACAGGCAGAAGGCTATCTGGACAGTTATTACGCCTACCAGTGTCTCTCGATTCCCCTCATCAGCTTCATCCCAAGACATCCCAAGGCTGTTCCATAAGTTACGAAGTAACTCATAGTCTACCCAAAGTTAGCCTGGGCTGCACCCATTGGAGACTCGTGTGTGAGTCACCAGGAAGCTCAGTCTCCTCCACAGTGAGTGGGGGGGGGGGGCATGTGGACCCACAACCAGGAGCACAGGCCCGTAGCAGGTCCTCTGTGCACCCACACCCCTAGATTTGGTGCAAGGACAGGATGGCTTACCCAGGTGATGACTTGGTTTCTCTGGACTGTTTGGTATCCTTGCTATTTAGAAACCCAGGCACCCAAGGAAGGACAGGGACCTAGACAAGGAGTGAGGCCAGCCCCAGAGATTTTTTCAGCTTAAACACACACACACATCCAAGGAGCCTGGGAGGCAGACCCTGCCTGTGCTGCACATGGGTCTTCAGAATGTGGGCAGCAGGGCCCCACTGGGCTGCCCAGCCAGGAAAACATTCAGAAGTTCCCAACCGCAGAGCAGACCTGGTTGCTCGTTCCTAAGCCACATGGACCTTCACAAGTGACCTGGAACCAATGATGACGAGTTTGCCCTGGATTTCTTGCCCAGAGCCTCTGCAATATTTTCTAGCTCTCTATGCCCTGCACCGTGAGACCTTTGAATAAGCCATTTTCCAAGTGACTCATAGTCACTCTTGTGATCCTCCAAACCCTTAACTGAGTAGACAGTGTTTGATCCAGTGCTCAGCTTGTTGCCCACCTCCCCACCCCCATCCCCCACTTTTTAAGGCTGTTCACCTGTTGTTAAGAACCCTGGGCACTTGACTTGAAGTTTCCTGGTTTCTGGCTCAGCTGCTCACCTCTGCTGCTTAGCTTGTTCCTCTGTCCTTCTAAATGGCACTGGGTGGGGGACAGGATATTTGAGGTGCTCACTGTTACTGAGTTGTTATTAGTTCCAGATCTTTCCAAAGGATGGTAAGAAATAAGTAATTTTCAGAAAAAGAAGCAAATCTGCCCAGCATGGTAATGCACACCTTTAACCCCAGCACTTAGGAAACTTACTTTGTGAGTTTGAGGCCAACCTGGTCTACATAGTGAGTTCTAGACCAGCCAGGGATACACAGGAAGACCCTGTCTCAAAAAAAAAAAAAAAAAAAAGACAAAGAAAAAGAACTAAATAATAAATCCACTCTAAATTTCCATTTAAATACAGCATGATGTGGTTTTCCTGTTCATAATGATTTATTTGCCTTTCTTTCTTAGGCTGAAAATCTTTCCTCCTAGCAAGATTCTCTCTCTCCCTCCTCCCTCCCTCCCTTTCTTTCTTTCACCTTTTCTCACTTCCTGAATAGCTAATTTAGATCATTTCAATCTTGGCTGAAGCTTCATGGCCCTGGAACAGACACTCACCATGGCCCAGCTCTGTCTGCACACCTGGGATGTGGGTGTGAGAGTGCAAGCCCAGTGTGGCAGGTTCACACTGACAGTGATGCTGGAGGCTGTAGAGAAGGCCATGAAGCGTTAGGGATGGAAAGCAGTCACCAGGGTCATGTGAGAAACCCTGCATGCACATGCTGTGACATGTTTTAAAGAACCAGCTTCAGCCAGGTTTCTCCTGTGATGACAGTTACTTCCAAAGCTGAGGTAGGGGAATGCAAAGTTCAAACCTGCCTGGGCCTTAGGGCGAGTTTAGGGTCTGTGCTGTGATTTGACAAGATGCCATCTCAAACTAAATAGTAAACCATGGGCTGGGGGTGTAGGGCACTGGCTTAGCATATGTGAGACCCTGGGTTCAACTCTCAGCATCACAGAGTAAAACCCCAAATAATTCCTAGGTCCTTAATTTCCACACAGTTATTTTTAGGGTTTGATTTGCCCAAGAGAACCTTTCAGTTTGCAATGTTTGTTCTCCCACGCAATTACAAAGAAATAAAAATGTACCTCCCTGTCCTGATGACTAAAGTCCAGGTCCACAAGATGTTAAAGCCTGAGGGAGAATGGTGAAAGAAAAATCTTCATTGCTTAAGGAAGAGTGCACCAACCCCAGGGCTCTCACATTTCCCCTCCTTAGGACTACATTGGGGAGAAGCTGATGGAAGAAACAGTGTTTCCACGAACACCAGGATGCCCCTGCATGGTGACCTGCATGGTGACAGCCAAGACTTTTTCCTTCCTGGAGAGTTAATGGAAGCAGGCAAGAAGAAGAAGAAGATTAGTCAGACATGGTGCAGGAGAAAGACAGGGCACACTGTGGCCTCAGCAGGTGTGTGCTGCATAAGCACAGAAAGCATCCGAGGCCAGGCCCTAAACTTGAAGAAAAAACTCGGATGCTCTAAGTTAGTGGCACTGACTTATGTAAATTTAATGTCAAGTTTTGTCAATATGGTTGCAATTCTTCAGATACATCAGGTAAAACTCACAGATAAAAATTGCAGTTGAATGAGAGTCTTAGGGTTTCTGTTGCTGTGCAGAGACACCATGACCACAGCAACCCTTACAAAGTAAAACAATTAATTGAGGTGGCAGCTTACAATTTCAGAGGTTTAGTCCATTATCATCATGGTGGGACATGGCGGCATGGAGGCAGACATGGTGCTGAAGAAGGAGCTGAGAGTTTTACATCTTGGTATGCAGGCAACAGGAAGTGAACTGAGACACTGATCACGGCTTGAGCATATATGAGACCTCAAAGCTCGAGCCTCCACAGTGACACCTCCTCCAACAAGGCCACACCCACTCCAACAAAGCCACACCTCCTAATAATGCCACTTCCTATGAGCTGATGAAGGCTAATTACATTCAAACTACCACATACTACTCCCTGGCCCCCATAAACTTGTAACAATATCATATGCAAAATGCATTTAGTCCATCTTCAAAAGTCTACCACAGTCTCAACAATGTTTTAAAGTCCAAAGTTCAAAGTCTCTTCTGAGATTCATGCAATCTCTTAACTGTAATCCCTTGTAAAAACAAAATAAAAAAGCAGATCACATACTCCCAACATATAATAGCACAGGATCTACATTACCATTCCAAAACACAGGGAAGGGAGCATAGTGAGGAAATACTGGACCAAAGCAAGACCGAAAACCAGCTGGGCAAACTCCAAACTCTGCATCTCCAAGCTTGATATTGAATTTCTCTTCAGATCTCCAGCTCCTCTCAGCTTGGTTGACTGTAACACACTTCTCTCTCTTGGGCTGGTTCCACTCCCTGTTAGTAGCTCTCCTCAGCAGGTATCCCATGGCTCTGGCATCTCCAGCATCTTGGGGTCTCCAAGGCAATCCAAGCTTCAACTTCACAGCTTCACGCAATGGCCTCTCTTGGCCTCTATTTAGGGACACACCTGACACATGCCTGGCCCCAGCAGTTTTCCTTAGTCTTGGGGGCAAATTACATAGCCCCTTTCTTCTGTCCTTAACTTTAAAACCAGAACAATGTGGCCGTGGCCGAAGCTGGCAAGTTCTGCTGCTTGCTGGGGCTGGAACATGACTTCCTTGTTCAATTACGTCTTTGCCAGTTTTCTATTTTCAATGGTTACCTTCACTGACTAAGCTTGGCTGTCCTTTGAACTTGCTCTGTACATCAGGCTGGCCTCAGACTCAGAAATCTGCCAGCCTGTGCCTGGGATTAAAGGCATGCACCACCACACCAGGCTCTGTTTTTCTTTAATTCCTTTTCACAAGCTGGGAATTTAGCTGGATGGGACCTTGCCCTGAGGTCACCACTCCCTTTAATCCATTTCTTCATCTGTTTATCTCCTTGAACACAGGACTCAGCTCCACTCCCCTCCTGGTGTTCTCAGCTTGCTCCTTGAACACTAGTATGTTGTTGGTTGTTTTCTTTACTCTTTTTAGCACTTTTGGGGGCCCACCACCCAGCTCCCAAGTAAACACACATGGAGGCTTATTACTTATGAATGCCCAGCCTTAGCTTGGCTTGTTTCTAGCCAGCTTTTCTTAACTTTAGTTATCCCGTCTATCTTCTTTCTCTGGGCTTTTACCTTTCTAGATTTCTGTACACCTTTCTTTCCTTCTTACTCTGTGGCTGCCTGTGTGACTGGCTGGCTGGCCCCTGATGTCCTTCTCTCCTTGTTTTCTTGCTTCTTCTTCTTCTTTTCCTTCCAGATTTCTCCTTCTATTTATTCTCTCTGCCTGCCAGCCCCGCCTATCCTTTCTTCTGCCTTGCTATTGGCTGTTCAGCTCTTTATTAGACCAACCAGGTATTTTAGACAAGCCAAGTAACACAGCTTCACAGAGTTAAGCAAATGCAACATAAAAGAATGCAACATATCTTTGCATCATTAAACAAATGTTCCACAGCATAAACAAATGTCACCCATCTTAAAACACTAGTAACCACATGACAGAGTCTATACTAGGCTATTTTGAGATTTTTCTCTGCCAATGGAATTAATCCAAATCTCTTCACTTTAGCCTCAGGCAGAATCTTCAGACAAGGGCAAAAGGCAGCCACTTTCTTCACCAAAATATCACAAGAAAGATCTCAAGGCAACACACTGAAATTCCCCTCTGAAACTTCTTGAGCCAGCCCCCCACAGTTTATATCATTCTCAGCACCATTATGTTCCATGCTTCTACTAGTATGGCCCATTAATCAGTACTTAATGTATCCCACTGTTTTCCTAACCCAAAGTACCACAGTCCAGATTCCTCCAAACAAAAACACGGTCATGGTTACCATAGTAACACCCCAGTCCCTGGTACCAACTTCGGTTTTAATTTAGGGTTTCTATTGCTGTGCAGAGACACCATGAAGACAGCAACCCTTACAAAGGAAAACATTTAATTGAGATGGCAGCTTACAGTTTCAGAGGTTTAGTCCATTATCATCATGGTAGGGCATGGTGGCTTGCAGGCAGACATGGTGCTGGAGCTGAGAGCCTACACCTTGATATACAGGCAACAGGAAGTGAACTAAGACACTGGGCATGGCTTGAGCATATATGAGACCTCTAAGCCTGCACCCACTGACACACTTCCTCCAGTAAGGCCACACATGTTCAAACTGCCACAATGAGGGAGACATTTTCTTCAGGGTTATAGCCACAGGTAACCGCCCCAACCCCACGCTCCTCTCAGCTACGTCAGTGAAACCCAGTGGCTCACTGTCTTAGCTCCTTTTCTTGTTGCTGATATAAAACCCCCTGAACACAGCAACATAAGAGGGAAAGGGTTTGTTTTAGCCCATGGGTCACAGTACAGTCCACTGAGGCAGAGACATCGAGGCAGCAGGAACCTGAAGCTGCTGTCACATTAGGCCCCACATCTGCGGTAGAGAGCAAGGCATGCATGCTGCTGCCTAGCCCCATCTGTCCCCTTACACAATCCATGATGTCCTTCTCAGTAGGCAGGTCTTCCCACCTCAACAGGACAATCAGTGGAATCCCCTCCAGGCATGCCCAGAGGGCTGTCTCTCAGGTGTTCTAGCCTTTGTCACACTGTTGACCATCACAGTCATCCCTCATCAAAGACAGGAAAGTAGAAAGGACACCAATAGAAAAGAGGTGACAAGAGGAGGTGTGTGTGTGTCTGTGTGTGTGTCTCTGTGTGTGTCTCTGTGTGTGTGTCTGTGTGTGTGTCTGTGTATGTCTCTGTGTGTGTGTGTGTGTGTGTTTGTGACTCTGTGTGTGTGTGTCTCTGTGTGTGTGTCTGTGTTTGTGTATGTCTGTGTGTGTGTGTCTGTGTTTGTGACTCTGTGTGTGTGTGACTGTGTGTGTCTCTGTGTTTGTGTATGTCTCTGTGTGTGTCTGTGTTTGTGACTCTGTGTGTGTGTGTGACTGTGTGTGTGTGTCTCTGTGTGTGTCTGTGTTTGTGACTCTGTGTGTGTGTGACTGTGTGTGTGTGTGTCTCTGTGTGTGTGTCTGTGTTTGTGTATGTCTCTGTGTGTGTCTATGCGTGTGTGTGTGTGTGTGTATGTGTGTGTGACTGTGATCAAACATCTGGAATATTCATCTGTGAACATGTCATCATGAAATCCATCATTATGATAACTAATGTGTGCCTATGAAAAACATTAGCTGCCTTGATTTGGAGGTGGTGTGTATTATTCTACATTTTACGAGGTCCTGTCGTGAAAGCATCCGAGGGTAGTTAGTGCTGGCTTGCGTTGCCACATGAGGTAGTAGAACTTCCCACTCTCCACGACAGCAGCGCTAACTGCTCCAGTTGCTCGTCTCTGGGGCTTTCAGCAGATTCTCCTTTTCCCTCATTAAATGCAAACCAAAAGACAGATCACATTTCATTTCATTAGAAGATGAATTTTCAAGTGTGTTTAACTTTTTATGCTTAAAGATGATCAAAATTGGCAGCATTATTATGCAGATCTAGTCAGTTATGCAACTGTTTAATCCAGGGCAAGTTTTTAAACATGAAGCGCCTAAAGGTTACAAGAGAGGTAATTTTCAATGAGTTTTGATTATTATTGTGTGGGTTAGTTTTTTGTCAACTTGACACAAACTAGGGTCATCTGGGAGAGTGACCCTCAGTTGGGAGAATGCCCCCATCAGACTGGCCTGGAGGCAAAATGGTGAGGCATTTGGTTGATCAATGACATGTGAGGGCCCAGCCTGCTCTGGGTGGTGCCATCCTGGGCAGGTGGCCCTGGGATGTGTAAGAAAGCAGGCTGAGCAAGTCATGGGGAGCAAGCCAGTGAGCAGCACCCGTCCATGTCCTCTGCTTCTGTTCCTGTCCTGACTTCTCTGTGTGATAGACTGTGACCCACACATGAGAGCCAAATACACTTCCTCACCAAGTGGGTTTTGGTCACTGTGTTTATCACAGAAATAGAAAGCAAACTAGGACAATTTGTGTGTGTGTATGTGTGTGTGTGTGTGTGTGTGTGTGTGTGTGTGATGTGTATGTGTGTGTGATGAGTATATATGTGGCAGTGTGTGTGTGTGATGTGTATGTGTGTATGTGATGTGTATGTATATGTGTGATGTGTATGTGTGTGAGATGTGTGTGTGTGATGTGTGTATGTGTGTGTGAGCATGTGAGTGTGATGTGTGTGTATGATGCATATGTGTGTGAGTGTGTGTGTAATGTGTGTGTGTGATGTGTATGTGTGAGATTTGTGTGATGTGTGTATGTGTGAGCATGTGTGTGTGTGTGTGTGTGTGTGTGTGCGTCTGTAGATACACATGGCATAGCAAGCATCCGGAAGCCAGAGCACAGCATGAGTGTTTTCTCCTCCCACCTTTACAGTGATGGTTCTGGGATTGAACCCGGGTCCTCAGGTTTGCATGGTCTGGTGGCAAGTGCCTCTTCCTGCTGAGCCATCTCACCACCCTTCTCGTTTTTGGATGGCATCTTGGTACGGAGCCCAGGGTGACCTTGAACTCTCCTGTCCTCCTGCCTCGGCCTCTTGGGTCCTGGGATGGCAGGCGTGGACCTCTACTCCTGGCTAAGATTTTTGAATGTATTAAGATCTGTATTTAATGTATTTTAAATGTATATAGCATGATAAATAAAATACTTTTAAAACTTAAGAGTTAAAGTTTGTTAAATATTTGTGGAAGAAGTAGAAGAGGAATACAAATTCAAGGAGGAAAAGGAGGTATGATATTTCCCAATGGTTAAAAAAGTTCTATTCATACATTTTAAATTGGATGGCAATGGGCATAAAATAATCATGAGCTCCAAATTCTTTTTAATATTTTATTAAAAACTGATGGTTTTATGTCTAAACGTCAATATTTGCAGTGAATTGAAAATTATATCCCTTGCAATCACTTAAATTTATGATGAAAACTTTTAGCCCTGGAATTAAAAATATGTGACAGTGGATATTGCTTTTGAGAACTGCTTTTTAAGATGTGCATACAAGCAAAAGTTTGCAGGCCTCTGGACAGGGTGTCCTGCTCCAGGCCCTGCCCTCTCCACCTCCCTATCCACGGGAACTCTGTCTATCTGAGCAGTATCCGCTTGGCTTGCACATGGAATTGCTGTTTGTCTTAGTCGTCTGTGTATCCGCAGCAACAATAATAAGAAAATAATCACAACTACAGTGCTGGGTGCATAATAGTGGTAGAGTGCTTGCCTAGCCTGGGCTAACCCCTGGGTTTAATGTCCAGTTACAAGCAATCAAGCCATCAGAAAGTAGTGGTGTGTGACAATAAATACTTATTTGAGGCCATGTTTCTTTGGGTTGGCCAGACACCTCATCTTGGCCAGTTCCTGTTGACCTTATTCGTCTGCAGTTCACACTGCCAATGGCTGGTCTCTGTTCCACATTTTCATGCTTCTGGAGGCCAGTCTGGGTGTAGTCGAAAAGGGTCTGTCATGGCACTGGGCAGGCTTTTGAGAGAAGGAAAGCATGAACAGCCTCGGTCGGCACTGGCATTCTGTCCCTTCCATCGCCCAGGGGCAAAGCCAATCACAAGCTGTGCCCTGGCCTCCATCTCTTAAAGGGAGAGGCTGATGGAGCAAGGGCATGTCTCATCAGTGACTGCAGCAGGGGAGGGCTAAGTGCCGATAACTTAGGCCTGGGCTGCTGTGTCTGCTTTGATGGTTGGCAGGGATGGACGAGGGTCTGTCTACTCCAGGATACGGATCAAGTTTTCAAGCCACATTAGTGTCACTCAGAAGAAGAAAGTGGGCTGGAACTTGGGTGATACCCACCATGTCTATTACAGATGACTCGCTGTTGTTGTCCTCACACTAGAGGCAGCTGAAGCCAGAGAGAAGAGGCCTGGGAGGGGCACTGAAGCCATCAGGTTCAAGCCCGGAATCTTACCAAAACTGTTTTACTTTTCCCCTCCTCTGCTTATCGCTGATAGATCTTCCTGGAACTTAAAAGTGTGTGTGTGTGTGTGTGTGTGTGTGTGTGTGTGTGTGTGTGCGTGTGCGCTCATGTGCACACATTCAGAGGCCAGAGGTTGATGTTGGGGCCACAGGAATGAAGTGCTGAGTGAGGGAATGTGGGTAAGGCATCTTCTGTAGGACACCTCTGTAATTCACTCCTTGGAAGCTCGTGGAGAGGACATGCTTGGCCTGGTGTGCTGATTCGTTTTTACTGTTGACTTGACACAACCTGGGAAGAGAGTCTTACTGAAGAATTACCTTGATCATGTCAGTCTGTGGGCATATCTAGGCACTGTCTTTTAATTGGTGTAGCTGGAGCTTGCTGTGGGAGGCACCATTCCCTAGGCTGAGCCCTGAACTGTGTGACTGAAGAAAGCTGAAGCAAGGATGTGTTTATTCTCCTTCTGCTGGTGACCGATGTGATGCCACTAACTCCTTGAGACCCTGCCCTGACTTCCTGGCATGCATAGACCGAAACCTGGAACTGTAAGCCAAATAACCTTTTTCTCGCCTCTGCTGCTTCTGGCCGGGGTGCTTGTCCCAGCAACAGAAATGAAGCAGAGCAGCTGGATTGCAGGTGCATCGCAGTGGGAACCTGACACAGCACCCTGGAGGTCTTCTGTTGACACGGTCCTTAGACAGCCTCTCTCTCCTTGCCGGCCCTCTTCTCTTCCCTGACTGACCTGACCCCACCAGTCCGTTCACCTCAGGCCTTTGTTTTCCAACCACTTATCTTTTACGCCATGGACTCTGGTTTCACACGTACATGCACACCATATGTGCATGTACACACGTGTGTACACACACACACACACACACACTTGCATAAAGATGGTCCTCTTGTAGAAGGCAGTATTGAATGGCGCTTGGCTTTTCACTGCATCTGACTAGTTGAGATATTATTAGCACGTTTGATTTCTCAGCAATGCAATTAATATTTTCTCACAGAGACAGCTGATCATTTCAGTCTTCTCGGATACAATGTGTGGAGGAATAATATTTTAAATTGGAACGGGAGCATCCTCACTGAGGCTAACTCATTCCAATCCACAGCACCTCTGCTGCTAAAAATAGACACGAGGCTGAGTCTTATCTCCCAGAAAGGACTGAAATGAACCGGCTCTGTTGTGATTCGGGCCTTTGGAGTTTGGGGCAGAGGTGGTGCCTCAGAGATAAGGCTTTTGACGTTCTAGACTTCACGGTGACCAGAAAACCAAGTCTGAGACCTGAGCAATAATTTCTGAAGGGTGGAGTGATGAGCAGATTCTTTTCTTGAGCCAAGATAATGGTACATGCTTGTAACCCCAGCAGCTGGGAGGCTGAGGCGGGAGGGTCAAGGCTTTGAGGCCTGTCTAGGTTATATAGTGAGTTCCAGAACAGGTCGGGTTACAGTGTGAAACCCTGTCTCAAAAACAAAACATAGAAATACCTAAAGCAAAATTTAAAAATTCAGAAAGAAATGGGGAGGGGGTAAGGGAGGGAGGGAGGAAGGCTATCTCTAACAGGAAATAACCCTGTAAGAGATGCTGGAAGGAGGGTCAGAAGCAGAAGGGTGGAAGCTGGGAGGAACTCTGGTTGGCTTTGAGGAGTCTTCCCTTTTCCCACCCTAGGGTAGTCTGGGCCCCTGGAAGACCTCTCTGTTAGGCTGGCAGAGCTCCACCTTACAACTCAGGTAACCTCTACCCTGTCTTCGCTTCCTGTTCTGTAAGGCAGAGATCACCAGCATCTTCATATCTACCGCATGTTGCTAATGTGAGGGTTCAGTGGGGTCATGTGCTAAAACCAGCACAAAGGTTCAGTGGGTAAGGCCTCTGAAAATGGTTGTCCAGAGCCTGATGCTTGACAGACCCCAAACACCTCTGACCGCCAGCGTCTGAGGGAAGAGGATGTAGAGAACTCTAGTATCCAATATCTCCTATACTTTTTTCCAGTTACACGTGATTTAGACTTTTCCATTGAAAGTTAAAATAATTATTGCTGGGTGGGAAAGCCTGTTTGATTCTCTGGGTCCAATTTCCTTCATTGAAAAAATAAAAGTTTATGTTAAGTAAAACTACTCAAAGCATATAAAACTTTTTTTTTTTTAATAAGATAGGGTCTCACCATATAGCCCAGGTTAGCTTTGAACTCATGATCCTTCTGCTTTAGCCTCCTGAGAGCTGAGATTGCAGGTATTCACCACCATGCCTGGTGGGTAAAAAATTTTAGTTGCAGGAGAAGACACAAAGGTTGCAAAAAGAAAAAAAAAACCTGGAAATCCTAGACCCTCTTCAAAGAGATCAAGTAAATGAAAATTCAAGGCTAAGTCCGCTCCTGTTAGCAGTTGCAGCTTAGGGGCTCACTGCTGTTAAGAGCACTTCCCAGTGAGCAGGCACTGTGAGCACCGTGTGCAGAGCCACCTGGCTGAGGCATCACGAGAAAAGAAGCTTCCACAAAACGTGGCAGAAGCACTCAGGGGAGGATTTCCACAGACACGGAGTTAATCCAGACAATTTGGAAAGGATTGGCCTCATGCTGTTTTCAAATCGCCTGAGGTAGCACCCAAGTGGGAATGAAGGGCACCGGTTTAAGGTACAGTGCCAAGCCTGATGTGGAACGCTGGCCCCTTCTTGACGGGAATCTCGTGCCCTCCCTCTGTAACACACACACACACACCCCACACACACACTCTGACAAGGAGCATGGCTCCCTCTTAATGCGGCTGCTCTGGTTGCCATAGCAACACTATAGCCAAGTTCCCAGCTGAACAACTTTTACCAGGTACGAGCATATTTTCCTTCTCCACCCTTCACTGGGTGGTGGGGAGATGGACCAGAGTGTAGGGCTACACCAAAAGGTCTCTGAAGTGCTCAGTGACCCTAGGAAAGGAAGGCCGCCCCGCCTATGTGGACCGATGGACCACGAAGGGCCTTATTGCTCATGGAGTCCACTCTGGACACTCTGCAGAAATGAATCCTTAGGCACTGTCTTTCTGTCCTACGGCTGGGCAAGCCTTGAACCAAGCAGAAAATATCCACTCTTACTTCTCAAAGAAAACAGGCTACAGAGATGGCTCAGAGGATAAGGTGCTTGCTGCATGAGGACCAGAATTTGGATCCCCAATACCCGTGTAAATGCTGGGTAGGAGTGGCCAGTCTGTAATCCTAGGGCTAAGGAAGTAGAGACAGGAGGTCCCCAGGGCAAGCAGCTCGCCAGTCTAGCTGAATTAGTGGACTCTGGGTCCACATGTCCACCTAGCATTTCTGTGGGTTCTGGGATCTGAATTCTGAACTCTCTTCAGCTTGTCTGCAGAGCAAACACTTTAGTCACGTGTCCACCTCCCACCGTGTGTCCATCTCCGCCGTGTGTCCATCTCCGCCGTGTGTCCATCTCCACCGCGTGTCCATCTCCACCGCGTGTCCATCTCCGCCGTGTGTCCATCTCCGCCGCGTGTCCACCTCTGCCGTGTGTCCATCATCTCCGCCGTGTGTCCATCTCCGCCGTGTGTCCATCTCCACCACGTGTCCATCTCCGCCGTGTGTCCATCTCCGCCGCGTGTCCATCTCTCCACCGTGTGTCCATCTCCACCGTGTGTCCATCTCCACCGTGTGTCCATCTCCGCCGTGTGTCCATCTCCACCATGTGTCCATCTCCACCGTGTGTCCGTGTGTCCATCTCCACCACCGCGTGTCCATCTCCGCCGTGTGTCCATCTCCGCCGTGTGTCCATCTCTTCACCATGTAGCCACTGCTGCCCGGTGTAGCCATCTCTCCAGCCCTCTGAGGAAGCATTTCACATATTTCCCAAGTTCATCCCACAGTACCATTTTACCACACATGTTATATATGTGCTTATGTACTAAAGAAAAGTCTGTGCTTTGGGGACACAGGAAATACTCTTTTCTCCCCACAGGGACCAATTTTGTCTCCTTAGAGGCTATGCCATCCCTGCTGGGAATGCAAAGTCTGTGTAGATAGGAAGAGAGCTTTCCTTCCCTTCCCTTCCCTTTCCCTTTCTTTCTTTCTTTCTTTCTTTCTTTCTTTCTTTCTTTCTTTCTTTCTTTCTTTCTTTCTTTCTTTCTTCCTTCCTTCCTTCCTTCCTTTTTCTTTTTCTTTTTTTTAGTAATTTCTTATTTCTTGCCTTTTCTACTCCCTTTCCCTTTACTTTCTTTAATTAACATGTATTTATTTAATAATCTAGAATATCATCATAATTTCAAAGAATCAAAGTGAATGATACATACATTGGACACTTGTGGATACCTTTAGGTCCCCAAAGTGAATGGAGGGTGGAGCCTGAGCATCCAGGAATCAAACCGCCTGGGTGTGAAGGCTGCGTTCCTCTCACAGCGAGTGGCCTGGGTGCCTTGTGCAGCCTCTCTGCACCTCAGTTCCCTCACCACCAGGCAGTGACCCCAGCAGCACACCTCCCTTAAAGTGGGTGGTTGCATGCCAGTCTAGTGGGTGCTAGCCCCCAAGACCGAAGTCACATGTCACCCAGGTGACCTTCGGGTGTTCTGAGGGCAGGGATTCTATATAGCAAGAAGGGTCTCCTGGCGTCCCTTCTGCCTCCAGCCACAGGGGTGTTTGTTTCCCTACTGCTCTCTCATCCCTCCTCAGCCTTAATTAAAAACCTAATTTCTCTATTACCATAACAATGAGTGGAACAACAACTGATTTGTTTCACCAAATTAATTTTGCTTCAGGGAACCTTGGGAGGACATTATCAGAGCAGCAGAGATTTAAAATAGAAACATCTTTCCAACACTTACACTAAATTTTGAAAATGAAGAGACTAAGTTGTCAGCATGTGAAGATGTAGGGAGCTTGGTTCACACTTTGTCCCCAGCACCTCAGGTGATACAGGCAGCGCTGTGCTCCAAGCACTCAGGATAATTAATGCAGGTGATCAGTACTATGCTTGCAGCACCCAGGAGAATACAGGCAGTACTGTGTTCCAAGCACTCAGGACAACACAGTCACACAAAGACCTCAGAGGCTCAGATAATTTGACTACTTGGTCCCAGTTGACGAAGCTATTTGGGGAAGATTAGGATGTGCCACCTGAGTGAAGAAACTGTGCCACCGGGAGGTGGCTTTGGAGTGTCAAAGGCCACTTGCCATTCCCATCTAGCTTCCTCTGCTTCCGTTTTGTGAGCTGCTGCTTTTGACCGCCAAGCCGGCCTCCTGCTGCCTCTGCTCCTCCATCATGGAGTCCAGTCATGTAAACCCTGAGCCCAGAGCAAGCCCTTCCTATAGCGAATTGCCTGGTCATGGTGTTTCTACCTCACAGTGGTAGAAAAGTAACACCGTCGCGTCGGTGAGGAAAAGTTGCAACAGGGGCTTTAGCTTGAGACTCACTGAGTATTATTCAGCAAAATCTCCAGGGGTGGGGTGTGTAGGGGAGAAGAGGGACCTGGGGGGGGGGGTGGAAACAGCTGTCAAGCTGTTTTCTGGGCATCACCTGCGTTGGGAAGAATCAGTGCTTCTTCTATTTTGTGTGACTTTTTTTTCTGAGCTGAAAATTGCTCTCGCCAGCTGTGCTTGGGTCTGCGCTCCAGGCTCCCACTCTTAGGGTGTGATTTAGGGGCTATTTCTAGTCTAATGGGATAATTTATAACCCAATCCCTAAAACCAAGAGGACTGCAGTTCTGTGGCAAAGAATTGCAGCATTTCAGAGCTGGGAGTTAAACCAAACCCAAACAAACCAAGTCATAATGACAACAATGATAAACCAACCATCCAAACACCCCAGACCAGCCTGCTGCATCTAAGGCCCATGCAGCTGCAGATTCTGCGGTTTTCACTGCAGCTGCAGCAGGTAAAGCTGGTGCTCCTACCAGACAGAGCAAACCTCCAGCTGAGGATTCTTTCCCACCGCTAGCCTTTGCCAGGGCCAGCTTCTCTGCTGCAGCTCATCAGCTCAGGAGGGAAGAGTCACACTGCAGAACTTCCTGGAGTCAGGCTGAGGTCCTGACTCCTCACCCGGGGCCTTCCCCGGGTCTCCTGCTGGGCTGGCACTTGCTACTTCCTTAGACTCACCAGCATGTGTGAGTTTTTATCTGGGACAGGGTCTCTTCCAGGGTACTGACTTATGGGGACATGTCAATTACTTTCCTCTCAGCTGTTGACAAGAAGCAACTTAGGGAAAGAAGGGTTTATTTGTTGGCTCCTGGTTTGTGGGTCAAAAATAAAATAAAAAAGTTGTCAGCCATCATTCTAATCTATTTTAGACTATGTCTATCATGCCCTGCTGTGGGTTTGAATGTAAAATGTCCACTGTAGAATTACATGTTCGAACACTTGTTTTCCTGGTTGGTGAATGTCTTTTTCTTTGCTTCCTCGCCTCCTCTGCCCTCCCCTCCTCTCCTTTCCCCATGCCTTCCTGAGACAAGATCTCTTGTAGGCCAGTCTAGCCTTGAACTCTCTATGTAGCTGAGGATGACTTTGAACTTCTGAAGATGCTGCCTCCACTTCCTGACTGCTGGGGTGACAGACATGTGCCACCATGCCTGGTTTTATGCAGTGTGGGGACTGAACCCAGAGCTTCATGCATGCACTCTACCAGCTGAGCTACATCCCAGCCTGGCTGTCTTTGAAGAAGTCTAAAATTTTTCTCCATCTCTCTCTCAAGTCTTTAAACCTTCCTCTAGTAGTTTACTATGGGGCTCCACAGAGACTCCACAGTGTGGCCTTATTCCATCTTGACTCAAGGTCAGAGAGTCCAAGCTTGTTTTGCCCTGCAAGGCTGCATAATTAGGATGTTTTGGCCAAAGATGTGGTTACCAGGTGTCTTATACTTCAAGGCCTAATTACAGAATGTTTTGCCATAAGGCATGGCTACTAGATGTTTTGAGAATTAAGGAGGTATTTACACTTGTCTGTACTTTGTATCTTAAACCATAGTGTCCTTGAGATGGGGAGGTCTTTTGCCTCTCCCCTTGCTGGTGTATAAAAAGCCTATGAGGAATAAACTTGGGCGACTGTGGTATTGACTCAGAGCCCTCCCGATGCTATTCTGTGTCTCTGTCTTTTTCTTTTACATCTATTTCACGATATGTTATCCTTTATGTCTCTATTTTTCATATCTGTTATTCATTAATCCCACGCCTCCCTTCAAGACTGTCAGTAGTCGGGCTGGACCCAGCAGTTTACAATCCCATTTCACAGAGGAAGGAAGAGAGGCTTGGTGAGATGAGGTCCCCAGACCAGGGCCAGTGAGTGTGAGCTCCGCCCTTCACATAGCTCTGGCCACAGCCACTGTGGGCTCCTCCTGCTGCCTCCCCTAACCCGAGTGTGAGGGGAGAAAATCTCCCTAGAACAGTGCCTGGAGAGTTTGCCTCGTTGACGTGAAACAACTGCCAGGTCCTGTTGGTCTCCCCAATGGGTGGTTTTTTCTGGTGTCCAGAGGACATGTGTTTCTCTCCATGGTCACTCAGATGCCTCAAAGAGGCTGCGAGGAAAGCATGTTCTCATGCAGTTCATTGGCACCACCCAGGCTTACCTTCAGGAGAAAGCTGGTCCTTAGCAATAGCTCAGGCCAGCTTGGGGCATCCCAGGCATGGGAAAACCTCAGTGCTCTAAGTATGTCTAGGATTCTCATCTGACTCTGGGAACCGCTTCTATCCATGCATGTGCTGATATATACCCACCGATACCCATAGCAAGCTTAGTCCTTCCCCTAACCCCCTCACCTCTCACCTCACCCCCACCCCCATCCCCACACCCTGGCATCCATTGCTGGCAGATGAGGGAGCTAAAAGAGGAGAGACACTCGGCAGATTCATGCTCTGAGGTGCATGTAGAAAGTCTTGGAAACTATTCTCCTTATTGAGCAAGGAACTGGTCTGGGGGTAAGGCAGACTCCAACAGTAGCAACTTTTTTCCTGGGTGTAAGCCCCTCTAGACATACGAGTGCCTAGGTCCCTCCCCTAAGGACCTCCAACTGCCAGGTTCCACCCAAAGAATGCTCTAACTGCCCTGATGGCTGGACCCAGCCCCCACCCTACAGAGTAAAAAGCCCAAGCTCTGGACTTGAAATCCTATCAATCCCCACCCTGGAAAGGTTCACCCTGAAAAGCCTCCCCACCCCCACAAGAAACTCTATATAAACCCTGCCTTTGGCTCAGTTCCCCGATGCTTCTCACCTGAGCAGAGACAGCCACCCTCCTGGGTTTTCCCTCCCGATAAACTGCTTGTGTGAGGTTTGTTGTGGTGTTCCTTGGCTCCTGACTGCCAGGATACCTTTCCATCCACTGAGAAATGAGCCTTGTCAAGCACTGGGCAGGGGTGGGGTGGGTGCCGTTGTTATTGTTATGTAAGTTGTCATAAGCACTCACCGATCAGACCTGGATTTGCATCAAGGTTGGATGCAGAACATCTTAACGGTTCATTACTTGCAGGGGCATGCTCCCAGATTTTATGTGCTCTTGTTTTGTGTGTGTAGCTTAAACACTCAGCCTGATTCTGCAGCGACATCAAGATAACAAACTGCAGAGGGGACTGAAACAAGATGGAAACGGAACTTTGATAACTGTTCCAGCCCGGGAGATAAACGACACATCTCCTCTTCATGTGTATCTCTAAATGTGAGCTCTCCTCCTCCTCCTCTGCATGACACATTAGGGTATGAATGACACTGGTAAAGATGTCAGCAAGAACTGATAAGTCAGAGGGGCTGGGGAGATGGCTCGTTCAGTAAAGTGCCTGTGCCCCGACCATGACAACTTTAGTTTGGACTCATGTAAAAGCTTTGCATGACGGTATACATCTATGACCCCACACTGGGGAGGCAAAGGGACTGTTTCAAGAAATATAGTGACTGAGGAAGACACCAAATGTTGACCTCACACACACAATCAGGAACAGGAGGGAAAGCACAGCAGATGAGCAGGCCACAGCGTCCTGTGTTTGTACCGGAATGGTGTCTCAGTGTCAGCCTTGAGCTTTGTGGCCGCTGAAGTAACAGGAAACATTGGTCGTGTATTTCTATCATCAGAGAACAGGGCAGGACCCATTTCTCGGGGAGAGTGGAGCCTTTACCACTTGACCCTGACAGACATCGCTTAAGGATGATTCTAGTCACAGCTGGGGTTATGGAGTGATTCATTGAAGGCCAGCTCAGGGGGTTGGGGAGGACAAGAGCAGCCTTTTGGTGGCCTGGCTTTATTCAAATACACCAGGAGCCCTGGGAACATGCCATGTGTTCCTCCCAGTGTCCCTCGTTCTGAGGGTCCTTGGCAACCACCAGAGCCAGAGGCTGCTTCTCCCTTAGCAGTGGGTTGGAGGCACCATGCTTAGGGACAAGAGTGACACCTGGAAATGGAGGGGATGTTCTGGACAAGGTGGCTGTTAGCATGACTATTGCACTTTTACATACTAACTAGAAATGGCACAGGAACCAAAGTTAGGGGGCTGGGCCTCAGGAGTGGAGACACTTTCAGGAAAATCTGGTGTGGTCGATGGAATGTCCCCATGTGGGTCAACAGTGGCCGAGCTACAGCATGGGAGGCCTTGAACTTGTGCCTTCTCTGTCCTACATTGTCAATGGCTGCCTGTGTGTCTGGGTCTGTCTTCCACAGAGCAGGAAACAGCTCTGCCAGAGTGAGGTCCTGGAGCAACCTGGGGCACAGCACCATGAACAAGTCCACTTCCCCCTAGCTCCATCCTGAGGCCATTGTTTAATCATTCCCTTATCCAGCTGAAACCAGAGTGGGACCAAAGAAGTACCCTGGAGGGACACAGACAAGAGCTCTCTCCCTTCAGCTAGACTGACACTTCCTGTATGCCAGGGACAATATATATATCTTTCATCTATCCCGAGGAGCAGAATAGAAAACAACCGAGAATTACAGCACCTGAGGAGATCTGAATGGTTAAGTCTACCAGGGAAGCAACTTGAGAAAGAGCGGATCCAATGGAGTAAGGAGAACAGTAATGTAAATTAATAAATCTGACATGATAAATATGATCAGGACACTCAGAAAGTGGGAAGACATAGTCAACTAGTTAGAAATGGTAGGCATCAGAAATGCATTTGCTCGATGGGCGGTGGTCGTGCATGCCTGTAATCCCAGCACTTGGGAGGCAGAGGCAGAGGCAGATCTCTGTGAGTTCAAGGCCAGCCTGGTCTACAGAGTGAGTTCCAGGATAGTCAGGACTGTTACACAGAGGAACCCTGTCTCAAAAAAACAAAATAAACCAACCAAACAAAAGTGCACTTGCTGAACTGAAGCGCTCAGTGGACGGGGTTGGGAACACCAGACTCACTCAGGATGAGTTTGTGAGGAGGTCGAGTGGTCAGAAAGGGATAGGGGATGGGAAGAATGAGAGGACTGTGTGGAGGACAGACTTAGAAGTGTAGACATTTTTGCCGGGCGGTGGTGGCGCACGCCTTTAATCCCAGCACTCGGGAGGCAGAGCCAGGCGGATCTCTGTGAGTTCGAGGCCAGCCTGGTCTCCAAAGCGAGTTCCAGGAAAGGCGCAAAGCTACACAGAGAAACCCTGTCTCAAAAAACCAAAAAAAAAAAAAAAAAAAGAAGAAGTGTAGACATTTTTATTCATGGTTCTCAGGAAGAAATAGTGGAGGGGTGGAAAGAAGAAAGCCATTTGAAGAACTAATGACCTAGGGTTTCTGATTTAATGAAATCATCGAGACTCTAGTAAGATGAACCCGAAGCAGGAAAATGAGTGCAGCTCAGCTCTGTCTCTCTCTTTTTGTTATTAAGTCCAGGAGCCTGCAGGATATGGCTGCCCCATCCATGTCAGGTGACTTAGTCTAGAAGCCCCTCACAGACATGCCCAGAGGTTTGTTTCCTAGGTGACTTGAGATCCTAGCAGGCTGACAGTTCGAATTAACCATCACCCCTGCCCACTCCCCAGCACTGCCCTGGTTTTGGCTTCTCTGTATTTGGATCAACTTCTGCATCTCCAAAACCATTTTCTTTATAATTTACGGGCAGGAATGATTTGGGGCTTTGAAAAAGGATCATCAAACAACTTCTTTTAACTCCTGCTGGCTTCACCAGTCTGGGGTCTCCCGTTATGGCCACTCTTTCTTCAATGCTGGATGCCCACTTCTGGCCCCCCACTATGCTCCACCTCATATCCCACACTACACTCCACCTCACCCCCCTACTACATACTACCTCACCCCCCCACTACACACCACCTCACACCCTCCACTACACGTTACACACCATCTCATACTTCTGTGGAATGTCATTCTGTATGCTGTGAATATGTGTTGTTCTAATTGGTTGATAAATAAAATGCTATTGGCCAGTAGCCAGGCAGGAAATATAGGTGGGGTAAGCAGATGAGGAGAATTCTGGGAAGAGGAAGGACTGAGTCAGTAGTTGCCAGCTGGACATAGAGGAAGCAAGATGACAAGACAGAACTGAGAAAAGGTACCAAGTCATGTGGCTAAACATAGATAAGAATTATGGGTTAATTTAAGATGTAAGAGCTAGCTAGTGAGACGCCTGAGCCATTAGGCCTTACAGTTCGTAATCAATATAGGCCTCTGTGTGTTTACTTGGGACCAAGCAGCTGCTGAACAGGGGTGGGAGAGATTCCACAGGACCGGAGAAAACTTCTGGCTACATCATACCCCCCACTACACACCACCTCCCCCACCTCTGGGACATGGGTCCTGGGCTGGCCATGTGTAAGTCTCTGGGCCTTTGGGAAGAGTCCCATAGAGGTGGGAGCTTCAGAGAGGATTGGAGCTATAAGGGAAGCACAGGAAGCTTTGAAGGCAAAGGACTGTGTATCCAGCAAATGCTTCCTCAACACCTGCTGAGTGGAGTTCGCTGGAACATGTGGAGGCTACAGTTGGCTGCACAGCAGGCTTCCTGGCCAGAACTCCTAAAGAGAGAGCCAGACTGGCCTGTGACTGGTACCGCTGTGGCTCCTGCATCTCTGCCTGGATGTGCTGCATGCATTACAGGCATTCCCACTCCACCATGCAGGCCTGAGAGGCTCCTCAGTGGTTCCCCAACCAGCTGATCGTTTGCACAGCGGGTTGTTAGCGCTTCCCCAGCCAAGACCTCATGGGAGCTGGGATCCAGCTGTCCTGGAGAACAGAACCACAAGCCAGATTCTTTGTTGGAGAAAGCAAGCATGGCTTTCTAACGCCGTGAGCAGTGCCTGAGAGACGCAGGCAGGGGATGAATGAGTGGGAAGCTGGAGCTGCTGTTCCCAACAAGCCTTTTCTATGCAGAGACCCAAGAGAATTAACGCCAGCATTTCTCGGGTGTGGGAGTAAGGGTGTGTGGGTCACCCCTCCTCCAGCTGCTGTGAGACATAGCAACCCCTCTCCTCTGTGAGTCCGTCAAAGACCACCACACTCGGGAAGCACACCGCCATGCAGCATCCTAAGATGACTTAGGGCAAGGTGGTGCAAAGCCTCCGACTGCCTCTGTGGTGGCGGAGACGGCTCAGACCAAGGCTAAATTGACCCGTGCTCTCAAGTGTTGGGCCTCCACTTCGTCCTCCCTATGCCCCGACCTGTGGGTTTCTCTCAGGCTTTGCTTCCAGGGCTACCCATGAGACAGCCCCGGAGACTGCCGCCCTCCCTCTGAGCTGAACTTTGGAACGTTCTCAGGGAGTTCTAAAGCCAAGCTGTCTTTTGAAAGGTGAGGAGATTGAAGTTCAGGGTTGGAGAAGGGCATGTGACTGCTGGAAGCTCAGGGCACAGAGTGTCTTACTCTTGTACCTATAGGTCATGGGACTTGTGCCACAGGGGATTTCAGGGTATAAGCCTCCATCCTGACAGTCCTAACAAGCTAGGCATGGCTATCCATGCCCAATATGCCAGTCAAAGAGACAAGAAAGAGGAAGGAGCAGAGAAAGAAGAATTAATTACTCAATGTGGCCACCTCGGGAAGAGGCAGAAGGGGCCCGTTGATGTCCTGTCTATCTTGAGGCCCTAACATGAGGTTTAGGTTTAGAGAGCAGAAACTATGAATAACAAGTGGTACTGGTCAAGAATGCTGTCTGGCCTCTCCACTCCACTCTGTCCTGTGTGGTCTGACGGGATGGCAGAACTTCGTTAGAGCCCCTCCTGGGAGACAAGTCCCTCTGGCTGCACCAGGTTCAGCCGTTCCTTTCCCTCTGCACAGGTTTCCTGGGGAAATTCCAAATTTTGGAGGTCATTGTGAGGGTTAATATGAGTTGTCAACTTGGTGTTATCTAGAATTACCAAAGAGGTGAGCCTCTGTGTGTCTGTGGGGATTATCTAGATTAGGGCACCTGTCTGCTATGGGGCTGGGAGTACGGACTGAATGAAAGGGAGAAAGCAAGCTGGACATTCAGTGCCCTACGTCCTTACTGTAGACAGCGTGAGAACGGCTGCTTCCAGCTCCATGACTTCCTGTTGAACTCTGGTCAGAAGAAAGCCTGTCTCTCTTAAATTGCTTTTGCTGCATATGTTACAACAACAGCAAGAAAAGTAAGAACTGCCACTGTTACGGAAGTCCTGGGGCTGGAGAGACCGCACAGATGTTTGGAGCACTGGCTGCTGCAGGTTCAGTTCCCAGCACCCACATGGCAGTCCACAGCTGTCTGTAAGTACAGTTCCAGGCGATCTGATGCCCTCTTCTGCTCTCCACAGGCACCAGGTACATGGTGCACAGACATACATGCATGCAAAACACCCATACACATAAAGTTAAAAACACAAGTTTGAAACGACAACAAAAAGAAAACTTTACAGACTCTGAGGTGTGTTTCCTTCCACTTCATCTTTAACAAACCCCATGTTTTTAGCTGGAATATTCATTCCCAAATGAAAGACTACACTTCCCAGCTTCCTTTGCAGCTCCTTCTGAATGTGTTTCTAAATTCTGCTCAATGAAATATAAGTTCAGTTACTATTGGTGAAATTATTAAGGCAACTCCACGTAGTTAAAAGGGAGGTTTATTTTGTGGGGTAACTTACAAGTGAAGAGATAGGTTACAGGGTCTGGGAAAGGTGTAGCACAGTTCAGTGACGTTCTCTGGAGAACTCTGTTTGGTCTACCTCCAGCGTCCAGGATCCAGGAACCAAGAGAGCTGGCCCCTCTGGATCTTGGGTCTTCAGGGGTCCTCTCTTGGCTCCGCCTTGTAGGCATGACAGTTCCCGAAGCCTCAATGGGGGTAGTACTTCCAGGTCAAAGCTGGAACAGCTATCCACTACAAGTTACCCCATGAGACATGGGTCAAAAGTCTCTAACACCAAGCCTTCCCCCTCTTCCTACACCGTTTGATTCTTTGGATGTCAACAGGATGACAGGAGCTCCAGTTACCATCTTGGATCATGAGGACAAGTTCCAGACATGAGGACAAGAGCCTTATTAAATAGGAGTGGAAAGGTGACCCACGGGAGCCCTGTTCTTGATGGCTTTTCTAGCTGCCACACTGGACTGCATACTTCTGAGCATTGTTTACAACTGTAAAAATTAATTTCAATGTGATTTGAGTCATCTTTCCCCCCAGGGAAGGGAAGGAGGGAGGAGGACAACACGCTCTGCCCTAATGCATCATTCTACCCCGAGTGAAAAGACAGGCAGCTTATTGTTTTAGCTGTCTAGCCCATTAAAAGAAAGCGCTTGTTCTTACAGCCCTCTTAGATTGAGACTAAGCACCTCACTAATGCTTGACCTACCTGCCAAGGGAGGAACGGAGGGAAGGCACTGAGCCAGCTGCCCGGGAGCAGCAGCCCAAGGGCCACACACACGGGATGCCCTCCCCAGGAGCGCAAAAGCGGTGGAGACTCCTCAGCGATGTAGCCCGTGTGGAGGACTGGCTGGGGTGGCAAAGCTGAACAGGGCTACTTTCTCAGAGTTCTGCTGGGGGCTCTGTGCAAGGCCATGACTGGTGTACCATAGTTGGTCCTCAGGGTAAAAGCCTGGGTTCTGGCAGCCCCGGAGAGCTAGGCTGAGCCGCTTGACCCCATTTGCCAATTAAAGAGAAGAGTGACAGAAAAGCAGAAATGGGATTTGAGCAATGTGATTGAGCTGGGAGAGCAGATACAAAGGTCAACCCAGGTCCATCTTCAGGGCACTGACATGAGCTTTAAGTAGGGGAAGAAGTGGAGCGAAGGGTAAGCAGCCCTGGCCCAGGTGTGGCCCTGCTGATCACCAGGCCAGCTGTGGCTCTGGGACGAGCTAATCATCCAGGCTGTGGCCGTGGCTTTGACTCCTGCATAGCTGCCCTCTCCTGGCAGTTCTGTTCTGCCTGGTTCTGCTGTTCCTAGAACCCAGGGTGAATGTAGGGTTAGGTCAATGACTGTCCTTGTGCCTTCGGCCTGGAAGGGGGCTGAGCTATGTTAGGTAGACAGACACGGGTGTTCCTATGCCGAGTCAAGCAGAGCTCCGAGCCAAAGCAGAGGAGACACAGTCAGAAGAAAGCACAGACGCCAGACCTCATTCTTCTCTCAGTCTCCTCTGATCCAGGCAAGGAGTCAGTCAGTGCTCTATAGCGAAAGCAACTTCTAAGCTGCTTTCTTATAATGATTTAGATTCAATTGTCAGGGTGCAGGGCTTTATGGGCATGGCAATACAAGGTTTTCAAGACAGCCAGCAGGCACCCAGAGAGGGCAGGAGAGCTACCTGAGATTGTTCAGTTGTGAGCACAAGAGCAACTGAGATTCTTGTCATTATTTTGTATGCTATTGTGTTTTAAAGTCTTTCTTTTTCTTTCATGTTGACATGAGGGATACAGCCTTTCTTCAAGGGTCCCAGTGTCATCCTCAGCTCCCATTTGCCCTGACAGGCTTGCCACTTTTGGGGTGCCAGCTCTCTCTCTGCAGGGCCCCCACAAGGCTGGCATCCAGGAATCAATGAGTGGAGTGCCCACCAGAAGCTTTCAGCCAGTGAGAGATGGGAATTGGTAGAAGAAGCCCAACTTCTTGTCTCTGGGTGGTGGGGACCCTTCATAGCTGTTCCTAGAACAGCTAGCTGCAGCAGCCTCCCTTGGGACACTGAAGCCGGAGCCCAGGAGACAGGACCCCAAGGCCTTCCAGGCAGCTTTCATGCTCATACAGACTTAATCCACCCCACACTGTTTTCCAGTGTCTTGGAAGCTCTGGGTACCTCGGGCTATCCTGCATGTTGATGAACTGTGTATTGTTGCTCTGATTCTCTACATCATCATCTTCTCCTCTACCAATACGCTCTGAGATCTTTCTCTTTCTCCTCTGTGTTTCCTTCAATAGTTCAGGCTCATTTCAAATGCCATATATGATCCCAGACTGCTGGCCTTGAACTTGCGAGCTTCCTGCCTCAACCTCTTGAGTGCTGTAGCTGCCTTTTTAATAACTGTTTTCCCTCGCATGCTTGTTCCTTGCTTCTGTAGGAGCCTAGGTGGCACAGCTAAGGTTTCTTGTCTTTATTGCAATGTGGGGTGACGGAAAGCCCCTGGTAAGCTATGGTTGGGCCAGCAACTGAGTGTCATTGAACTTTAGCTAAGTGAGAGCTTGGAGTCTATAGACCAGCAGTTCTCAACCTGTGGGTTGTGACTCCTATGGGAGGGTGTTGAATGACACTTTCACATGGGTTGCATATTAGACATCCTGCATATCAGATATTTATATTACAGTTCATAACAGTAACAAAATTACAGTTATGAAGGAGCAGCAAGAATAATTTTATGGTGGGGGTCATCACATGAGGAACTGTATTAAAGGGTCACAGCATTAGGAAGGTTGAGAGCTACTGCTTTAGACTCAAGGCCTACGAGCCAGAAGATGTGGGTGGGTGTATGGAGTTCAACATTCATTCTCTCCCAACAGAGTTCTTCGTATGTGGGGCTTGAACGACCCTGAAACTGTAGCTTCAAATGAGGCTTCTGCCATTCACCTCCTTCTCAGGCAAAAGCAGTGAAGACTGAGTTGTATTCGGGAGAATGCTTGAGTGTCTCTGCTGGTAAAGTACACACAGTTGGTCTGCCAGTACAGAGATGGAGCAGTTGCATATCTATGAACATTCACATTCATCTATCTACACTCACGTGCATATATAATAGCTTATTTACGCGCAAATCTATGGAGATCTGCATTAGATAGAGAGGAGTAGCTGACTGTTACAGAAATGGAGCCAACAAGACTGCAGCCATCTGATAGAGTGCCTGACACAAAGTAGACACTCAGTGAAAGCAAACAGAAATACCCACAGCTCCGGAAGGGTAGCCCCGAGGTGGAGGGGCAGCTGTGGTGATGTCTCGTTGTACTCTAATAAAGTTTGCCTGAAGATCAGAGGACAGAGCCAGCCACTAGATTAAACACAGATGTCAGGCAGTGGTGGCACACACCTTTAATCCTAGCACTTGGGAGGCAGAGATTTGTCTGGATCTCTGGGAGTTCAAGGCCACACTGGGCTACAAGAGATTGATCTAGTCTAGGGGAGAAACAGAGGCAGGCAGTGGTGGCACACACCTTTAACCCCAGTATTTGGAAAGCACACACACCATTAATCCCAGCACTAGGAAGGTTGAGATAGGAAGTGAAATGGCTGGGTGGACAAAGGTATATAAGGCGTGAGGAGACAGGAACTAGAGCCTTCCAGCTGAGTTCTCAGAGGCTTTCAGTCTGAGGATTCGTGGAGTTGGCGAGGTGAGAAGTGGCTGTGGCTTGTCCCTTTGTTTCTCTGATCTTTCAGCATTTACCCCAATATCTGGCTCCAGGTTTTTATTCTAAGACCATTTAGGATCCGTGCAACAGGCAGCCACAAGGAACGCTGAGGAGCAAGAATGTACCAGACGCAAGGATATGAGGGAGAATCCGGAGCTGGCTAAGTGAGCTCTCACATCCCACAGCCTGCACCAAGGCTGCCTGTGGGCTCTGGCATCCTAGGAGACACAGATTTCTCTCTCTATCAGTGAAGCATCCCTTCACAGACAGCGGGAAGGGACTCTGTGAGAGCCTGTCTGTTCTGAGGAAGTAGGCTGCTTTGGTTACTTTTCTCACTACTGTGTCAAATGGTGACAAGAAGCAACCCGAGGGTGTGCTATGGCTCCCACTGATGGTCATCTGACAGGGTCTAGAACTTCAAGCAAACTTCTCTGAGCACTTGCGAAGACAGACATTTCTAGATTAGTTAATTGAAGTGGGAGGATCCATCCTAATGTGGGAGGTGCTATCCTACAGGTTGGGGTCCCAGGGTAAACACAAAGGAAGAAGAGGGCTGAGCACAGGTGTGTGAGTCTCTCTCTCTCTGCTTCCTGTCTGTGGACACAATGTGATCAGCCACCTCACACTCCCGTGCTACTGTGACGGACTGCACCCTCAAACCGGGGGCCAGAAGAACCCACTGTTACGTTGTTCTTGTCAGAATTTGGTCACAGCAGCAGGAAAGTAACCAAGACAAGGAGGAAGGGGTTATTTATCTGCAGAGGGAGGGTCCTTACGGGGAGGGCAGGGAAGCAGGAGGGGCTCATAGCTACGGTGGTGGCCGTTGTCCACTCCAGGCTGCTTGCCTACTTCCAGATGGGTTTGGAAGCAGAGGGAGGCCGGGGAGCCCCACTGGCTGCAAACATGAAGGCCAGGTCCCCAGTGAGCACCTCTTCCAGACATGCACAGAGCAAGCCTAGGTCTATTACTGCCTGTTACTACAGAAAACACAGAGGGGACCGGGAGGAAGAAGTGAGGAGTGAGGGTTGATGACCCTCTGGCATGGCCACAGCCTGTGACTTGCAGCAGATTCTGGACAGCCAGATTCCTGCCTCCCTGCAGGGTGCACAGACAGTTAATTGAGAATGGGGACTGGATGGAGGAGGGGCAGAGGTAGCCTCCACCCTCCAAACACACACAAAAGCATCACATGGGTGTGGGCTGTGCGGCCTGGAAGTGTCTCCCCTGTCCACGCTGCCTCCGTTGTCAGGAACCAGACACAATTTTTTTCCACTCTGGGAGGAATGATGGGGGTGGGGGTCCACACACTCACATGAGCCAAGTAGACGTCTCCCAGTTTGTTTTTCTGACACATTGGAAACCTCACAGTGCAGAGAAAATTCATCTCACCAGCTCTGGCCTGCCTTCCCGGAACGCGTCCAGAGCCGCTGTGTCAACACTGCTCAGCCAGCCACCCTCGGAGGGAGGGACAGCTCTGCCCAGGAAAAACTCAAGCCAGATTCTGGGGTGAGGGGTTTGTGCATCCTTGAGGGAGAATGGGCCTCTAAGTGGACAAGGCTCTTCCCCACCACACAGTCGTCCCTGACCCTTCTAAAGGCCGCAGCTGCATCCCTGGGGTTCCCACTCTCAGATGCTGTGCTGCCCTGAAGCAACAGGGAGGCGCTGGGGAGGGAGCCAGGGAGGACGGTGAAGTCTGGGTGGACGGTTGTTCCTGGTACCCACTGGATGTCAGTCATCAGAATGGAAAGTCCTGGTGTTAAGAGACCCAGATGTGAGCCCACAGTGTTTGAGATCTGGGTGTTAATCCCCAGAGTTCAAGACCCAGATGTAATATCCTCTGCCCGCCCCCGCCCCACCCCACCGTGGGTTAAGCAACCTGGGTGTAACCCCACCCTCAGTGTTTGAGATGCAGATATAACCATTCTTTTAAGAGATCTAGATGTAAGCCGGGTGGTGGTGGCGGTGGTGGCGGTGGTGGTGGCGGCGGTGGCGGCGGCGCACGCCTTTAATCCCAGCACTCGGGAGGCAGAGCCAGGTGGATCTCTGTGAGTTCAAGGCCAGCCTAGGCTACAGAGTGAATTCCAGGATAGTCTTCAAAGCTACACAGAGAAACCCTGTTCCAGGAAAAAAAAAAAAAAAAAAAAAAATCCAGATGTAAATCTCCCCCAACGTAACATCACAGATTCAAATGTAACCCCCACTTCTATGTTTAAGATCAGTATGTAAACTCCCAGTGTGAGGTCAGATGTAAACCTCAGGTGTTTCTATGAAACCAAACCGGAGCTACCTGTGCAGACAATAAAGAGAGAGGAGACTGTGGGCAGCCCAGGTGCAGGGGCATCAGCGCTTCTTACCTCCATCTTACGTCCTTGGAGGCCTAGTGTTCTTCCCGTGGGTCTCTTCTTCAGCTGCGGTTTGAAGGCTAATTCTTTTCTTTCGTGATTCTCACGGGTCAGAGGTCAGCTGCCTACAGGATCAGGAACGTTTAAGGTTTGGGATTTCACAGTGAAAACAGTCCACTGGGCACCAGGAATAGCAACGAAACCCCCTTCTTTCCTACCATGGTGTAAGCCACTCCCTCCACTGGGCAACACTGCCCAGTTCACGCAAGGACCACAGTCATTTCTGGGGTTAATTTAGGATCTTGGGCCTTGGTCACAATCCAGATCCTAATAACATCGTGGAGTTTCTTGTCTCTCCTGGCTCTGCCCCCAATTCTGGGCTCTCAGGAGCAGGCAGTGAGCAGGGATTTGTGGAGAGGTCCTAGGGAGTGGCCTCCTCTGGATGGTTGTGCAGGGGTGGTTGAGGTTTGGCTGCTGAGAGGTCTAGTTTTCAAAAAACTCACTGGGAATCAACTCGGCCACGTATTGCTTGGGTCTCTTCTCCACGTGAACTCGTCCTGTTTGGTGTGCATCTCCCTGAGTTCCTTCAGTCACCTGGCAGCTTTGGAGACAGTGTGGTCTCTCAATTACAGTGTTCCTCCACACCATCCAAGGCTGGGAAAGTCTGCTCCCGCCCTACCTACAGCTGCACTGGCTTCCACATGCTCTGCTGAATCCGTCCTGGCACAAGTGTGAGAGGCCACCATCCGAAACCTCAGAAACAAAAGGCCCCTCTCTTCCCTCAGCTCTCCCCAAAGTCATGAGAAGCCCTGTCCTATCTGCCGCTGACCGGCAGCTCTAAGATGTACATGACATCCATGTGCCATGCCGTGGGTTCCTCCCTCAGACTCCAGTTTCTTCAGTGACGGAGGGGAGTCTTTATAGATTAAATATAATCCACTGACAATTCAAAGCTCCATGGTAGCCTTTGGTTCTGATCTCATGTATTAGAGCAGCGAACAAGCTCCGAAATTGACCAATTCAAATTTTACCTGTCCCTTCTCGTTCTATCCCCTCAAAGACATGCTAATTTGATCTATAATGTGGCCAAAGGGCAGAGAGGAGAAGGGAGGAGAAGCCAGAGGCATGGAAAATCCCCAAACTGGATCATCCACTCCCTGGATAATGGGTCTTGCCTGAGCAGAATGCTCAATGACAACTTCTCTCCCTCTCTCTTTCTCCCCCAGCAAGCCCTTCCCCCCATTCTGCAGTAGCTGTAATCTCCATGGCCTAATGCATTAAACCGTTGAGTCCCTTAGACAAATCACTCCGTTTCTTACTTCATTCACAGGCAGGCTATATCGTTTGAAATTGAGAAAATGGTTAATTTTCATTTGCAAATAGCAGGATATTTCAAACACCTTACCAAAATGCCAATCCAAGGGCTCAGAAACTATTGTTTTTCTGTGGCTTGGGTGAATAAGAGAAATTTGCATATATTTTTCTTGATTGCCTTCATATAAATACCATTGTTTGAATGACTACCCCTTAAGTCATAAATGTGTCCAATTGGGAAATATTGACGTATTAGTTCCCGCCTTTTATTACTGGGGCCAAATACCAGACAAAGCCAACTTAAGGAAGGACAGGTTGATTTGGCTCAGAGTTCATGAGGAAGAGACGCATGGTGGCAGGAGCAGGCAAATAAGCAGAGAGAGCAAAGAGAGATGGAGGCTGCTGATCAGCTACATTTATCCCTGTGTGGTCCAGGACCCATAGGATAGAACCACTCACATTCAGGGTGGGTCTTCACTCAGCTAAAGCTCTGTGGGAATATCTTCACAGACACACCAAGTGGTGTGTCTCCTAGGTGATTCCAAGTCCAGTTGGTTTGCTGATGAAGATTATCCATCACTAGTTCACCACGGCTGGGATTCCATATGGCTTCCACTGACCTCTCTCAAAACCATGGCTTTTCTTTTTCCTTCCTTCCTTCCTTCCTTCCTTCCTTCCTTCCTTCCTTCCTTCCTTCCTTCCTTCCTCTCTCTCTCTCTCTCTCTCTCTCTCTCTCTCTCTCTCTCTCTCTCTTTCTCTCTCTTTCTCTGGCACTGCAGTTTCCAATCTCCTCTCCACCCTCCAAAAACAGTGTCCTTCTTGTTAACTTCTTTGCCAATAAATATCCTTCAAATGATGGTCTTGGCTTAGCTCTTGATCTCAAGAAGGAGGTCTTCTCTCTTGCCTTACCCTCCTTGCTGATTTTAGAAGTTTCCCTCCCCCCTCTCCCTCCTTCCCTACCTCTTTCTGTCCCTCCCTCCCTCCCTTCCTCCTTCCCTCCCTCCCTCTCTCTGTGCCTTCCTCATGTTTCTTTCTTTTCAAAAAAAAGGAATGAAAAATAGTGATGAATAATGATAATTTATGATGAGATCTTTAAAAATATCTTATTATTGAGACTAAATTCTACAACAGGACATGGAAGAATATTCAAATGTACTTTACAGTTAGCTGGACTCTCAGGATTCTGGGTGGCAGAGCTCTTGGGATGGGGAGCAGTAGAGTCATGCAAGACAAGTATGAGGTCCTGCACTCAAACCCTAGAACCCATGCTTAAAAAAATGCTGGGCATGGTGGTGTGGGCTTGTAGTCACAGAGCTGGGAGAGCAGAGATAGGCTGTCCTTGAGGTTTGCTGTCAGCAGCAGAGCCTGCTCACAAACTCCACACCAATGAGAGACCCTGTCTCCAAAGAATAAGGCAGATGGAATCTGAGGAATGTGACACCCAAGGTTGTCCTCTGGCTTACACACACACACACACACACACACACACACACAGATTAGATAGACGATAGATAGAGAGATGAGAGATGAGAGATGATAGATAGATGATAGATACATAGATAGATAGATAGATAGATAGATAGATAGATAGATAGATAGATAGATAGACAGATAGATTAAATGGATAGATGAGAGCGAGCACACCCTTTGTGGTGGGGAACATTAGGACATCTGCAACATTGGGGTCAACACTGGGGTCAACACTGGGGTCAACACTGGGCCATAAAGCTCAAAATTTACTCAAGTTTTCATACAGACAGCTTGCTTCTGTGTTGGTTACACTGACAGGATGCATCTTTTGCAGTTACAATGATGTTCTTGTGGCAGATGTGAACTGGTTCTCATACATGAATTCCTTTGAATTAGAAACAATATTCAGTGTCCACTATAAATCAATTTGGCACTAACCCCTGAGGACCAGTGTACATGGGACTTGTTGCCGCACACCAATTGTCCTGATATGTTTTGCTCCTGGTGTGTGTGTGTGTGATGGGTTCTGGGGGTTTTCTTGTCGCACAGACAGCAGCACAAACAAAGCTTTTGGTCCTCTTTTTAGATGAACGCTGTGGTCAGATCTACCTGTCATGATGCTTCTGTCCCAGGAGCTGTGGGGGTTCTCAACGCTGAGGCTTCCCTGTGTTCCTGGCGCACGTGGAGCTGGTGCTGGAGCTGCTCTCACATTTGTGTCAAGAACTTCCTTGCAGTCCTGTTAGGAGCTGATGTCTGGTTTACCGTGTAAGTTCATCATTCAGCAGCATTTCCACAGGGTAATCCACGCTGACTCTTGGATGACAGAGTGTCCATAAGGCCAGTCTCAGGGCTAGGAGATGGTTCAGGGGGTAAGAGTGGTGGCTGTGCAAGCAGGAGGAACCGAGCCTGAATTCTCAACACCCAGTTTAAAAAGCTGGGTGTGATCCCACTCTGCCTCTAACCCAGCACCGTGGAGGGTGGAGACAGGAGGGTTGCTGAGGCCTGCTGGCTGCCAGCCCAGCCCCAGGTTCAGGGAGAGACCCTGTCCAAAGGAGTAAGGTGGAGAGTGACAGAGCAGGGCATTGTATGAGAGAGGGAGCGGGGGATTAGATAATCTCGATGCCAACAAAGTCCCTGACCTGTCACCCAGGGTCATCATGTCCTCCTTGGCTGCCATTTGCAGCTTGCCTCACCCGCCCTCTGCATCTGTGGTTGTTATCTCTGTCCCCATCAGAACTTCCTGTCACCTCAAACCTCACCAAGTAGATGTTTCTCCAGGGCAAGAGTCCGGATGCAGACTGTCTGCACCTGACACCCACTGAGAGAGAACTTTGGGAGCATGGGAGCTTGCTGGGCAGATATATGGGTTTTTAGTCTCTCCTCAGTTGGGTCTCAGACACAATTTCTCACACAGTTACATCGCTTTCTTATTAGAGACAGAGAGCTCACAGTAATAGATGGTCAGGTTGAGCTTAATCCTCATGGAATTTAGTGATAGAATCATAAATCTAGAATGGCCTCAGAGTCTCTTGTGTCACAGGTAACTGCAGCCCAGGAGGCCATTCACAAGGTCACATCCAAAGTGGCAGAGCTGGGCTGGAAGAGAAGCATTTCCCAGGAAGGCATCATTCATACAGCGGGCTAGCTCCCTGTCCCTCTGTCTCCCGGGCTTCCTGGCTGCTTCTGCTACTCTGGAGGGCTAAATCACAGTCGCAGTTCCAAGAGGTCCGTATTCGGGGGAAGCAGGTGCTGAGGTTAAACAACCAGTTGGTGAATCACCTGGAAGGTCAATTCCAGCTAGTCGTGCTGTGGTCAGCTCCATGGGGTGTGGTGGCCCCTGGGGATGCAGAGGAAGTTAAACACTTGGACCTGCTGGACGAGACCTCTTACAGAGTGCTAGTAACATTTCAGCTAAGCCTTCCAGTCTCTGCCCTATGTCAGCCGCAATGACCCTGTACCAAGAGCCTTTAACTACCAAGCTTGAGGGAATTAAACATGGATCTTCTGGGAGAAAATGAGTGTTCAGGGAACCTGCCGCTTCTAAGAAAATTACAAATGACCAAAATCGGCTCAAAACTTAGAAAAAACAAATCTGTCCAAGCTAAGTCTCTGGAATGTTGCCCAAGAGTTACCTGAAAGAAAAAACAAAACAAAACAAAACACCAAGAATCTGATGGAGTTAATTCTTCTTTAACTTTTGAGGAATAATTATTCATTCCCACCAGATCAATTATTTCAGAACAAACATATGTGAAGATTTTCAATCCATTTCACAAAGCAAATTCAACCCTGATACAAAAGTATGACAATTACCATCCAAAAACAATAGTTTCCCAAACCAGCCGGGCTTAGGGCTGTAAGACAGCTCGGCTGGTAAAGGCGCCTGCCACCAACTCTGTTCTGCTTTGTTTTGGTTTTTGTTTTTTTTGAGACAGGGTTTCTCTGTGTAGCTTTGCGCCTTTCCTGGATCTCGCTCTGTAGATCAGGCTGACGTCGAACTCACAAAGATCTACCTGCCTCTGCCTCCCGAGTGCTGGGACAACCAGGGTTCGGTACCCTGGGCCCAGTCAGGAGAGAACTGACTGCCCAGAACTGCCCTCTGACCTGCATAAGAGTGTCCTGTCACAACTGTGCCTGCCCCCTACTAAACAAATAAGCATAATCTAAAAATTAAGAATAAGGCAATCTTATCTATGGATATAGCCACAAAAATTCTAAATAGAAAGGTTCTAACTCAAAAGCACGCTGCAGATATGCACAGTGCTAAGTAGGGTCAAGGGTTTGAGAACGCATAGATGGCGTCTGTGAACCAGAGAAGCTGGAGAATTTCCCAAGGGCACACCGCCAAGCATGGAGCCCCTTCATCTATTCCAATATTATGTGTTTGAGGTTCTGCTGTTCTCATGTTTGGCTCTCAGATTTCTGAGCTCTGCAATGTGGCCTCTGTGGGGTTCTTAAATCCTCCGCCTTCAGACTGTGCCCTTGGCTGTGTGCAGAAGACAGGAATGTGGAAAGGGGTTGGCAATGTGCATGTGTGCGTATGCGTGTGTATGTGTGCGTGTTACATGCACATATGGAGGCCAGAGGAAGATGTAGGGTACCTGTCTCTACTGCTCTTCACCCCCTTTCTCTGAGACAAGATCTCTAAACTTGAAGTTTGCTATTTTGGTCAGGCTGTCTGGCTGCGGAGTTCCCAGGACCTGCTGTCTCTGCCCAACACTGAAATGGTAGACACACACACACACACACACACACACTCGCACACTCGCACACACGCACGCACATGCACACACGCACACACGTGTACACACACCCACAAAGCCCAGCTTTGGAAAAGGCTTGGAGTAATTATTTTTGCCCCCCATTCTCTTTCTTCATCCCTCCCTGGCTCCTTCCCTCCCTGGCTCCCTCTCCAGACCTTTCTGGGGCTGTCTCTCCAGGCTCAGCTCCTCCAGGCAGTCCCAGCAAGGCTGACTTTCATGCCCCAATGATCCATGTCCCTCCAAATGCCCCACAGGCCCCACAGGCCATGGGGAGCTGTAGACGCCCTGTTGCTTGGTCCTGGATGCCTCCCTGTGTTTTCACAGCTCCACAGCCCAGCCCTCATCTCCTCCCTGGCTTTTCTCACTCAATTCTATTTCATCCCATCTTTTCAGGGTTCCGTCTTCCTGCTGGGACCATGACTGATTCTTTTTAGCATGATAAATAATATTTATTATAAACCAGTAAGTATCATCAAGTTTAATAGTGTAATTAAAATATCTCATAAAGTCATGATAAAAGGAAAAACCTCTGAATTTTTCTCTGAGACCATTTTTGGTTCAATAAGAAAAATTGAAGCTGGAATCACTCTAGAAAATAGCAATTATAAATTATAATATTTGGAGACTAATGGAAGATGGTCAAAGCTGATTTCCTGAGGAAAAGTGAATGTGTGTCAGATATTAACATGGAAATAATTTTAAGTGTATTGTGGAAGTTAAGAGAAAACATCAAGAGTAATGCAAAAAGTATGAAAATAATAAAAATTAAAACAGAAATTAATGAATTACAGGAAAAAGAGAAAACAGATTTAAACATTGGCACATAAAATCACTTACATTAGACATAAAAAATAAAGCCAGGTGTAGTGGTGCGTGCCTATAATCTCAGCATTCAGGAGGCAGAGGTAGGGGAATTGCTACAAGATTAAGGCCAGCCCGGTCTCCATAGGAAGTTTCCAACCAGAAAATTGGATTCTCAGAAAAAAAAAAATACTAAAAAGCAAACCAAGAAGAAAGAGGATGAGGAAGGGGAAAAAAGAGGAGGAGGAAGGAAGAGGAAGAGGAGGAGGGAGGAAGAGGAGGAGGGAGGAAGAGGAAGAACAGGAGGAGGAGAAAAAGACAAAGGAATTAAAAATAAATTACACAGGAGAATTAATGACAGATCATGAGACATTAAAAGAAGCTTCATGGACTCCTTGATATACTTAGATGCATGTTAAATCAAAACCTGGATAAAATCATTGTTTCAGGGAAACACAGGGATTACCAAAATTCACCCTTTAGAGGACAAGAATTCTAAACAGACCAATAATCAAAAAAGACTAGCTGGCAGTGGCCCAAATCACTTCTCAGGTAGATGAATTCTTTAAGACATTCAAGGACCAGAGGATTCCAGCATAGACTGTCTTGGAGCATTGTGAGACACAGGACGCAGACCACATCTCCAACATGTAAGTCAGAGGGTCAGGATGCTAAGCCAACTCAATTAGGGAGAGTGTATGCAAAGCAGGCACACAGGGGTGGTTAGAACAGTTGACAATACAGAAGAAAGGTTTCTCCCAAAGCCTCACCAAGATGGGGGCAGTTCTTGGTCACAGGTCTAAGTGGTTCAACCTGATGTCCTCACACACGGTGTGACTCCAGGAAGGCCCTGTCCTCCCCGTTTCCCACCCCGGTTTCCTGGCAGGGTCAGCAGGGGCTTCCTTCTTTCAAGAGAGAAGAAGCCTTGATTTTTGACATGGGGGTAAAGATTGGGATCGAAATACAAACAAAATCTGTGCAATGTCCTCTAAAATAGTCTGAGGAGACATTACAGTCAGTGTGAAACTGACACAGTCTGTGTGTGCTGGATTTACCCCTCACATGACGTCTGCAGCCACGGCACACTGTTCAAGGTAGTCCGTTGCTATTGTCACACTCCTGCAAGTAAGGGGACTGGAGTGAGAATTTAAGTCCATTATCATAGCGAGCATTTGCAGTCTAGACTGTCTTTATTTCCATGTGGAGTAGCCCTGGGACCAGTTTTATTTAAATAGTTTCATAGATGTAAAGTTTACATACCATAACATTCATCTATTTAGTGTGCACACTTCAGCTTTGACATTCACAGAGTTGTGTCCATCACCATAATCTAATTTTGGAGCACTTTGTCATCTCAAAAGAAAATCCAGGGGCTTTTTGCCCTTGCAGAGGGCCTGAGTTCAGTTCTGAGCACCTACGTTAGTCAGTTCACAGCTGCCTGTAACTCGCTGCAGAGGATCTTTCTCCTTCAGGCTTCCATGAGCACCTGTATATATATGCACATACACATAAATAAAAATAGAATCAATCTTTAAAGAAAAAAAGAAAGAAAATCCACTTTCAGTAGGGGTCACCTCTCTCTACTCCCAGATGCATCTAAGACAAGCATTGGTCTCTTTTCTGTCACTTTCCATTTGTATATTTTGGACACTTTTTGTGGATATATTCATGCACCACGTGGCTTTTGTGACTTTTAATTAGGTTATCAGCATGGCTTCAAGGTCCATGTTGTGGCTTAAATGAAAATGGCCACCAAGGCGCTTATGTTTGAATGCTTGGCCCCAGTTGGTGGAACTGTTTGGGAAGGATTAGGAGGCGTGGTCTTGTGGGAGGTGTCACAGGGGGTGGACTCACATTAATCCAGCTGGCTCTCTCTCTTCCTCGTGGCTGTTGTCTCAATATGTAAGCTCTCAGCTACTGACCCAGCACGATGCCTGCCTGCTGCGCTGCCATGCTTCCACCACGATGGGCGTGGACTCTAACTCTCAGGAACCATGAGTCTCAAACTAAATGCTTTCTTTTATAAGCTGTCTTGGTCATGGTGCTTTGCCACAGCAGTGGAAAAATAACTAAGACAGTCCGTCATGCCTGTCACAGGTTTTCTCAGTACACCCTTTCCTGTCACACTCAATAATGTTCCATGTTATGGATACACTACATGCCATTCATCAGCTGATGAACATCTGGGATATCTATCATAGATAATGCTGTGAGTTCTGCTGTGTGAGCTGGGACTCATTTTTCCTTGTCTTGTGTGTACACCCAGGAGTAGAACTTCCTGTCAGAGGGAACATTGCACTTATCCTCTTGGGGCAAAGAGGGCTGCTTTATCCAGCAGTTTCAGAACTGGACATTTTCACCAGCCCTGGGTGAACGCTCTGCTTCTGCAAAGTCCTTGCACACCGTTGTTATTCTGGTTTGTTTTGCTTTGCAGCTGCCCCAGTTCGTTTCCATCTCTTCTGCTAACGATGCCAACTGGTGTCTGTACACGTGCTCACTGTTAGAGCAACGTCTATCCAGAGCATTCGTCCATTTTTGTCTTCACTGTGTTTTTTGATTTTTGTTTTTGTTTGTTTTGAGACATGATCTCATTATGTAGCCCTGGCTGGTCTCAGACTCACAATGGTCCAGATTGGCCTTAAATTCTCACAATTCCTCTTTCTTAGTCTCCCAAGTGTTGGAACTACTGGTGTGAGCCACCACGCCCTGCTTCCTCGGCCATTTTCAAGTTGGCTTGCCGTTTATTATTAAATTATAAGAATTCTTTTTACATGATATTTTACATGCAATGAGTGATATTTAAACATTTTTTTTTCATTTTCTTGTCTTTCACATATTTATTTGTCTGTCTTTATTTATTTTCATGAATGAGTCAAGGTCTCACTATGTAGCTCATGTTGTCCTGGGACTAACTATGTAGACCAAGATGGCCTTGAACTCTGCCTAGCAAGTGCTGGGATTAAAGGCATGTGCCGCTAAGTCTGGGTCTTGTTTTTACTTTCTTACTGGTATTCTTTGATAGTTTGCAAGATTGATGACATCTAAGTACGCTTTAGTTGATGGGTTTTTTAACACGGTAGCTAGAAAGCCACAGGCTAGCTCAAGCCATGAAGATACACTTTACTTTTCTCGCACTAGTTTTATATACTTGTAGCTTTTCATTTGAGTCTACAATCAATCCCCCCCGAGCTGAGGACCGAATCCAGGGCCTTGCACTTGCTAGGCAAGCACTCTACCATTGAGCTAAATCCCCAACCCCTGTGATCAATTTTAATTGCTTTTGCCTATGCAGATTCTCAGCTTCATTTTGTGAGTCAGTAACCGTTGGTAGCTGTTCATCCCGTTCATCCCAGAGTCACTCGTAGAGAATAATCTTTCTTCTCAGAACCATCTTGCATGCTTTCCTAGAATCAGTGGGAGCTGTGAGGGTTTGTTTGTGGCATCTCTGTCCCATTGGCCTGTGTGTCCCTTCTTATCACAGGGCAAATCTGCTGTAGTTACATGCTCTGCTATCAGATGCCAGTTCTTCAACTTTCTTCTTTTGTTCAAGAGGTGGAGGCAGTAGGACCAGAAGGTCAAGGTTATCGTTGTTGATATGGTGAGTTCCAGGCCACTTGGGCCACAGGAGACTGTGTCTCAAAAAAAAAAAAAAGTACATAACAACAACAACATACTATGTGATACTCAAAAGGACTTTTGGATTGGGCATGATTCAAAGGAGACATGAAAAGCAGAGACTGTGGCTGATTCCATGTCTAAGGCAACACATATCAGTGTTGATAAGTCAATTAAATGGCTTTACATCTTCAAATAACAACAAAATGTCATTAAAGACAGTTGAATTTCTGGGTGCAGCTGCTGGGAAAAATCATTTTAAGATGTGTTACTTTTGTTTATGTTGCATTTGTTTAACTCTGTGAAGCTGTGTTACTGTGCCTGTCTAAATACCTGATGGCCTAATAAAGAGCTGAACAACCAATAGCGAGGCAGGAGAAAGGATAGGTGGGGCTGGCAGGCAGAGAGAATATATAGTAGGAGAAATCTGGGAGAAAGAAAGATCTAGGAGCAAGGGGCCAGCCACCCAGCCAGCCAGCCAAGGAGTAAGCGTTAAAGTAAGATACACAGAAGTAAGAAAAGGTAAAAGCCCAGAGGCAAAAGACAGATGGGATAATTTATGTTAAGAAAAGCTGGCGAGAAACAAGCCAAGGTAAAGCTGGGTGTTTATAACTAAGAATAAGCCTCCATGTATGATTTATTTGGGAGCTGGGTGGCGGGCCCCCAAAAGAGCAACAACAACAACAACATGCAACAGTATGTGCTCTCACTCAGGAGGCTGAAACAGAATCATTGCCAAGAGTTCAAGGCCAGCCTGAGCTATATAGTGAAATATCAGGCTAGCCAGGACCACATAGCACTGGTACCCGTAGGTAAGTAGAGCCCATACAGCAGAAATAGAAATAGAGTTGAAAGGGAAAGGGTCGTTCCAAGAAGTGTTGGTGGCTTCACACTGTTGTTTAAGTATGCAGACTCACGGGCAGATACATGTGGTCAGCAAGAATTAACCTGAAACATAATTATAAAAAAGGTTGTACTCAAAAGGACATTATACATCACCCAAGTGCAGATGAAAAGAACCATTTTACAACATTGACCTAAAAGTGAAATTGTATGTGGAGATTTTAATAACCATCTCCCCATCTTTGAAAGTTTAGATAATCTATTAATTCTGATAGAACAAGATGAATGATGAAAGCAGTATGTTTAAAATCAATGTCCAGGGGGCTGGAGAGATGGCTCAACAGTTAGGACCTCTTGTAGAGGATGTAAGTTCCATCCCGCATCCATGCCTGACAGTCCACAGTTGACTTTAATTCCTGCTTCAAGGAATCAATCCGATGCCTTCTTCTGGCCTCTCAGGACACTACACTCACATGTGCACATACCAACACACTCAAACACACACACACACACACATACACACACAATTGAACAATAAAATACACTTCTAAAAAGATGAAATAAAATCAGTATCCAAGACCTTTATGTTTTCTACATAGGGAGCATATATTATCTTTTGTTTCATATAGAACAAACATGTATACAATATTTCACACTGTACACAATCATATACAATGCAAAAGTATGATAAAATATCCTAAACTCCCAGGAATTCATTTTTTTAGACAGTCTTACTATGCAGCACTGACTAGCTTATAACTCATAACACAGAGAAAAAATTAAAATACTACATGACTATCAGAGTGTGGTGGTGCACACCTTTAATCCCAGAACTCATGACGCAGAGGCAGTGGATCTCTGTGAGTTCAAGGCCAGGCTGGTCTACATAGTGAGTTCTAGGATAGCCAGGGATACATAGTGAGACCATGTCTCAAAAATAACCAAATAAATAAATAAGTACTATATAACTAACTCTTGGGTCAAAATCCAAATTTCAGTTAGAACAATGAAATGATTATATAACATAGTATTTGTGGGATGGGCCCTGAAGCTTTTTAAAAACCAAATGGGAAATCAGTATCCCTACATTATGTTATTAATAAACAGAACAAAAATGAATGAGTCCCAGTTCCATTCAGTAAGTTCAATAAACAACATCAAATGGAGAGAAGGAACCATGGTGATAAAAAGCAGAAGTTAATTAATTAGGCAGCAGACCCTCAGTAGAACTGATAAGTACCTTTCAAAACTGGTCCTTTGGGAAAAACCAAAAGATAAACAATAGTAGAGAATATATTCTGGCTAGTTTAACAGGGAAAAATGAGAGAAAACAGAAATCCATGAAATTATTAATGAGCAAATGAGGCAACCAAGTGTGTTTAACAAAAAGAGTCTCAACTCCTCAGGAAGAGCTATCTACTTCATTATGCTGTGCTGCGGAGTTCTTGTCTGCCAGGACTGGGGAGGTGGCTCAGTGGTTAGGAGCACTGGCTGCTCTTGCAAAGGACCAGGGTTCAGTTCCCAGCACCACATGGTGGCTCACAATTATCTGCCCTCCGGTTCCAAGGGATCTGACATCCTCTTCTGACTTCCGAAGCCCCCAGCACTCAAGTGGTGCACAGACATACATGCAGGCAAAACACTCACACACGTTAAAAACAACATCGAAATAAACCATCGGGTCTAATTTACAATGCCCAAGTACTCTTGGATGTGGAAGGCCCGTAATGTGACTTGTTTGTTTTTATTTTTTATTTATTTATTTATTTTTGAGACGGTTTCTCTGAGTAGTCCTGGCTGTCCTGAAACTCACTCTGTAGCCCAGGCTGGCCTCGAACTCATGGAGATCCTCCTGCCTCTGCCTCTGGAGTGCTGGGATTAAAGGCACGCCTGGCTCATTTGGCATTCTTAAGAGATTGTTGAGTGTGAGTCTCCAGGGACCCAAAGTATAGATACATAAATAGGAACAGGGTAAAGTGAGGCACAGGAAGAGAAGAAAGGATAACAAAAGAGAATGGATGGATGACAAGGACGTGTGACAGGAAAGCCACAAGCCCCAGAACAAAACTAGCTTCTACTGAAATAGAATAGGCCCAGCTGCTTACAAAGACAGGTCCAGGTCATTGTGAGGAATAACATGGCTGAAAACCTTGAGACACTCCAGAAAGCAGAGAAACGTGCTAAAAATAACGCTGGAGTCAAGACAAGTGGATAAAGATAAGAATTGTTGGTTTACATGAGGACACAAACAGGAGCCTCAGGGAACTCGCCCTTCAAAAGATAGTGTCAGGCAGTCTCCCATGTGTCTGTCTGTGCTGTAGTGAGTGCTGCAAGTCTGTGCTGAACGTATTAAAGGTGGTTGTTACATACAACACAGACATACACACATACACACAGACATGCACATAGACACATAAAAAGACACACAGAGACATACAGAGACACAGACACACAAGACATACATACAGAGTCACACACAGACACACAGAAAAACAGACAGACAGACGGACGGGGACACACACACACACACACACACACACACACACACACACACACACACACAGAGTGGTGCCCAGTGTGTGGTCTATGATGCAGGTCATATCCACCAGAAGGCTTAAGAATGGGTCCCTAGACTGGACCTGTGTGGCTGGCCTCTGTGTTCAAATTCTCTGAGGCTCAGTTCCAGTGTCGGCAAGAGCTGGCTAATTAGTGTATGCCAGTGACTCAGGCCAATTCCTCACACACTGGTAAATGGCAGCATGATTATTAATAAAATCATTAATATTTACTCTAGATGAATTTTTAAAAAATACATAAAAGAGGAAGCACATTCCAGATGAATTAACAAAAACCATATTCAAAACACCCTGCGACTGTTTCCAAATGAGTTTAGCAACTTACAAAAGACATCCATTAACATTTAAATGTGCCCAAATCAAAAATGCTAAAATCAGAGCTTCAAATGCTTTCTGAGCCACAAATTGTTTGAGAAGTGGAATTTGAGCCTCATCATGTTCTCCTCACGGGCCCTGGATGTTTCCCTCATAGAATCGATTTCCTCCCCCTGCCAGAGAGGAGGAGCAGGGACACATGTGCTCAGCAATCTGGGGGGCTGCTTAGGATTCTGTGGTTTCTCACCACCCTCGCCTTGTATTTTACATCACCCAAAGACCAGCTAATAGGAGCCATCTCCAGGGACATTATCTGACCTCCTCCAGCCGAGATCTAAGCACTCGGGGAATTTTCAGATGTTTAAAGTGTCAGGCACACCATTATCCGAGAAAATGGTTTTACCTAGCAATTTACCAACTTTTACAAAATCATTTTTTCCAAACACCAACGGTGCTTTCTGAAGGAGCAAGATAAGTATAGAAAATGGCAGAGATATCCAGACTTGCAGCAGCTTCCCAGATGGATTGCCACAAAATCTTTGTGATCTTGTCAAAGATAAATTAGGTAGAAATGGGCAAAATAGTTTTGTGAAAATAATTGTGTTTGGTGAGTTTTCGTTGACATCAGAAATACTCCAGGTCTGACCCATATTTTAACACTATGTTGTCACTAATTCTTTATGAGCAACTGAAACTTTATCAAACTGGTCATCCATCACTTTTAATTGCATCTTCATTTGTTTGTTCGTGCGTGCGTGCGTGCGTGTGTGCGTGTGTGCGTGCGTGTGTGCGTGTGTGTGTGTGTGTGTGTGTGTGCGCGCGCGCGCGCGCGCGCGCGCACACCTGCCAAAGTGCACACGTGGGGGTCAGAAGACAGCGTTTGAGACTAAGCTCTCTTCTTCCACCATGTGAGGCCCAGAAGTCATACTCGGGTTGCCGGGCTTGGTAGCAAGCGCCTTTGCCCATGGGGCCGTCTCGACAGCTCTTGTCACTCTTGTTCCTCAAAAAATACTTTTAAATTTACTTATTTTGTGTATATGAGTGTTTTATCTATGTGTATGTATGTATGTGTACCACAGAGTGCCTGGTGCCCGCAGAGGTCAAAAGAAGGCAACAGATTCCTGGAACTGGAGTTACAGACGGTTGTGAGAGCCACCATGTGGGTGCTGGGAACTGAGCCTGGCTCCTCTGTAGAAGTAACCAACTGTCTTATTAAATAAGAAACACAGAACCAATGCAAAGAAGAAAGCCAAGAGGTCAGAGCTAAGAGCTAAAACCTTACCCTTCCTCCTGCCTTGGTCCTACCTCTCCGAACCAGAGCTACTTCCTGTGTTAAAGTCTTTATATAGAATTTCTGTTCTGCCCTCTCATTGGTTGTAAACCCAACCACATGACCGCCTCATCACGGCCTGTCTGTATAGACCTCCAGGTTTTCCATGCTTGGTATTGAGATTAAAGGCATGTGTATCCAATACTGGCTGTATCCCTGAACACACAGAGACTTACCTAGCTCTGCCTACCAAGTGCTGGGATTACAAGCGTACACGACCACTGCCCTGCTTTCCTATGGCTTGCTAATAGTTCTGACCCTGGGCAACCTTATTTATTAACATACAAATAACATTTTAATACAAATAAAATATCGCCATAGTCCTCTGCAAGACAACACGCACTTTTAGCTGCTGAGCCATCATTTCTCCAGTTCCCCCACCCTTGTATCACTTTTTTTTCAACTTCAAACCTGCAAGAACAGACTTTATTGGTCTGACAGTTTGGTTTCCCCAAACCCTGTAGCTCCATATCTGAGAATACGGAACGCGCCACGTTGGGTCTGAGAGCCAGTTTTGCAGTGGAGAGTAGGGGTTGAATGGCCCTGCCTTCCCTAGAGTGTGGTGGGGTTTCCAGAACTCCATGGTAGCAGCTTTCCTGAAGCCTTGGGCCTGTTTTATGGCCTGGTTTTGGAGTAGGTTCTCCTTTATTCCAGACCCTTTATATATAAAGGATAGGGCATGTCACTTTCTATCTGGCTGCTTCCTGATGGCAGGGAGGGTACCATTGAAAAGTTTTGGGGTTCTGGAGTGACTATGAGAGAGGCATTGCTTTTACTTTGTGCTATGTGGGGGATGGAGTGATTCAATGCAAGAGGAACTTCTGTAAAAGTATAAAAGACACGGTTAAAATGTAGGAATGAGGACAATAAGGGAGAATGAGGTGCCAAGGGGAGGAGCTGGGGGAGCCAGGACCCACCCAGAGGAGGAGGCTTGTATGTTGCTGGGTCCTAACAGCTCCCTCGAGGGATGGGGTGAGAAGGTGTGGCGTCAACGACACAGACACTGGGAGTCAGGTGAAAGGCGAACAGCAGACTCGTTTATTCAGTAACGGGGAAAGCCTTACATACCCACCTCCCAGCACCCAGGCTGTGCCCTGATCTGGTGACATTGCACAGTCATCCCTCATTGACTAGGCACAATCAGGACCTCTGACAGCGCCTGTTGGTAGGCCCTCAGGCAGACTCCAGGGCAGCTCATAAGGAAGTCTGTTATGTGCATGCCTTGGCAACTGGTTTGAGCCAATTTCCTCGACTCTACGGGCCTGTACTACTATACTTGTAGACATTTTTGAGCATGGGTCCTAGCCCCCAACACTTTCTAGTAATGGTATTTGTGTATTAAAGAGAAAAATAAAAAGTAGGTAAATCAGTGTGAATGTTGAGAACTTTGAGAGGGTTCCTTTTATCTTGCTTTCTGTGTATTTACATAGGGACAGCAACCCAGGGATCCGCTTAAAAATTTTAAATTACATAGTGAGTTGATTTCCATATCCTGACATGAAGAGTCAGGGCCTGATTTTTTGGGATTACTAAGGATATTCACTTGTTAAATTAAAATAATTTACCTCCCCCGCAGCATTATATATAACTTTTAAACACATCTGTCTATAAATTTGTTTTTAGAGTTCTTATTTTCTCAATATAAATTCCTTATCATGGAATTATTAGTCAGAAGACATAAACATTTTGTGCATTTGGTGTGTGTGAATGCGTGTGTGTGTGTGTGTGTGTGTGTGTGTGTGTGTGTGTGTGTGTATTCAGGTGTATGTGCCTATGCATGTGCTAGAGGTCAATGTCAGGTTTTTCCTCAGTTTTACTCCTTACTTTCTGAGATGATCCCTGAACCCAGAGCTCACCCATTGGCTAGCCTGTGGACTCACAGAGCTCACTTGTTGGCTAGATCGGCTGGCCCCTGTAGACTCACAGAGCTCACTCATCGGCTGGATTGGCTGGCCTGTGAGTGATTAGGACCCCTGTCTCTGCCTTCCAGCATGAGGATTACAGACTCTGTCAATCACCACACTTTTTGCATGGCTGCTGGGATCAGAACTCAGGTACCTGTGCTCACATGACAGGCCATCTGCTCAGACCCAACATGAACATGTTTTAAGGTGGTTTGTTTGTTTTGGGTTTCTGAGACAAGGTCTTAGTTCCCTAGATCAGGCTGGCCTGTACCCAGGCTGGCTTTGAACTCATGAGCCTCCCGTCTCAGTCTCCTGAGTACTGAGATTAACTCATTGCTATGTCCAGCCACTTAAAGATCTTTTTGTGACTGTAATGTAACCTCTCTGAACTCAGTTTCCACATTATAAAAGGAGATATTGATCATAACCACCTTGTACCACAGTTGAGGGGATCTAGCCAGATCTTCTACTGTAAGGCTTTAGCAAAATAATTAAGCATGGGGTTCCTCGTTACTCATTCCGTCCCATCCAGGCAGTTCCCAGGCAGGCTCATCAGCTTCGTATTACTACAAGCTTGCCCAACAGAAAGGCAGAACGTTAATAAGTTCCCAGGTAGCCAGAGACTCTGACACTCACTGGCAATGGCTGGATTCTCCGCCTACGGTTAGGTGCTGTTGTGATTTGCTTGGGCTGAAACAGAGCAGTTCTGCAAACAGCAAACCCATGTCTGCTCTCTGCCACCCCACACCCAAAGGTCCAACAATGTTGTTGCTTTTTTTTTTTTTTTTTTTTTTTTTACTCTTTACTCTTTTGGCTCTTTTTTTTGGGGGGAGGGGTGCCATCCCTCTCCCAAATAAATCTCACATGGAGGCTTATTCATTCTTATAACTGCCCAGCCTTAGCTTGGCTTGTTTCTAGCCAGCTTTTCTTAACTTAAACTATCCTGTCTACCTTTTGCCTCTGGGCTTTTACCTTTCTCTTACTTCTGTATATATTACTTTCACACTTTCTTCATGGCTGGCTGTATGGCTGGGTGGCTGGGTGGCTGGCCCCTAGTGTGCTCCTCTCCTTAGTATCTTGCTCCTACATCTTTTTCTTTCCAGATTTTTCCTTCTATTTATTCTCTCTGCCTGCCAGCCCCACCTATCTTTTCTCCTGTCTCGATATTGGCTGCTCAGCTCTTTATTAGACCAATCAGGTGTTTTAGATAGGCAGAGTAGCACAGCTTCACAGAGTTAAACAAATGTAACGTAAAAGAATGCAACACCTCTTTGCATCATTAAACAAATGTTCCACAGCATAAACAAATGTAACACATCTTAAATTAATATTCCACAATGGTCCAACACAACTTTGAGAAGTCTGATGCTCATTCAAATCTCTTAGCTCCAAGGAATTCTAGAGACAGACGAAGAATTTGGCTTCCTGAGTATGTTCCCAGAACATTACTACATTTATATTCATAGGCGTGAACCCACAGCCACCATGGGTATTGTCAGCACAATCAACATCCAGTTTCAGGGAGACAGTCTCACAACTCAGGGTTCCCTGCCAGCCACTGCCTGGACCTGAACAGGGGACATGAGAAACCAAGTCAGCTGATCCCTGAAGGCTGTGGGCAGGGCTACAGTTGTCTGAACATAAACCCTCTGAGGGATAATGAGCTTCAAGCCACAACACAAAGCCAAGAAGAGAGAGTCTGGCAGTTAAATGAGGCCTGAGTGACTGGTGTGTGGAGGGACAGCTGGAGCTCACGAGGACACTCCCATTCCATCCTTAATTTGCATATGGTAAAGATTGATCCTCTCTCATTAATCCAAATGTATGGCACATAGGTGATATTTAAAGGGCTCAATGGAGCATTTGACAGATAAACATTTTTCCTGATTAGTGTTCATTGACCTGGTGGCCCAAAGACGAAACCTTGCTCTCATTTCCTTCCTGTGTGAAAGCTGCCAAAGCAGCAGCAGAAAACTAGCCAGGCTGCAGCCTCGTCTGCCGCTTGGGCCGCTTGCGCTGCTTGCTCACGAGGGCGACTGGAGGAGGATGAGGTGGGTGTCGTCTCTTTTATGAAACTGGACTTGTGGGGAACTTGGCAGATTTTACACTGCAATCTTATTTATGCAGAATGTCTTATTTGTTTAGTGAATGCCACCTCTGCTCCTTAGCTCCACCACTTCAACGGGTAAGAACTCTTTTAAACAATTTGAATGATAATATAGTTACATCATTGTCCCTTTCCCTTCACCCTTTCAAATTCGTGGCCTTTTTTTTCCTTTGATTATTATTGCTACACACACACACACACACACACACACACACACACACTCACACACACTAGCAGGATGTGTCTATGTGGTGTCACTTGTATGTACATTGTTTCAGGACTGACCACTTGGTATTGGATAAACAAATAGGGGCTTATCTCTGGGGAAGACTAATTCTCAGATTCCTTACTTGCCTGTAGTTCTTCGTCTAGGGATGGGGCCATGAGATTTCCCCTCTCCACATTAGCATGTCTGTTGGGGTTGTCATTGTTTGGGTCTTGTTTAGACTGCCATATTGTTTTGGTATCATGAATGTAGCTTCCTGTCATTTCCAGGAAATCACACCAGATTTCCCAGTCCTCTGGCTCTTACAATCTCTTCGCTCTTCTTCCATGGTGCTCCCTGTACTGTGGGTACAGGAATTGGGTTGCAGATGTATCTGTTGGGGCTGAGCAGTTCTGTGCATTTTGACCAGCTGTGATTTTTGGCAATGGTCTCTCCATCTAAGGTAAAGAGAAACTTCTTTGGTGAAGAGCGATATTTATCTATGGGCATAAGGCAGGTAAGGATTTTTTTTTTGGTAACAGTTCTTATTTAGTTTTCTATTCATAATGAACTTAATTTTGCAATCCAGCTAGATTTGGAGGGCATAAAGCAAGCATGGAGTCCAAAGGACCACAAAGATAAGCTTAGGTGCAAAGAGCACAGAGATTACGGGGTACTGTGGGTAGACAGGGTGGGAGGTGTTCTCTGGACTGCAGAGGCATGACTTGGGGGTAAGTGCACTGAAGTCCACAGTCAGCTCCACAGCTCCTGCAAAGCCCAGGTAAGGATTCTTAATCCCAATCACCTGTCAGGAAACACCCTGGCAGTTCATCTTTGCTGTCAGCTGGATTTGGAATTGCCTAGGAGACACACTTCGGGGTGTGTGTGTGTGTGTGGGTGTACAGGAGAGGCTGAACTGAGGAGGGAGGACTCACCCCATCCCATGGGCTGGGGTCCTGAACTGAATAAAAAGGAGAAAGTGAGCTGAACACTGAGCACCAGTGTTCAGGTCTGAAGGGCTCTCTGGCAGGGCCAAGCATCACAGACAGGCTTTGCCCTTTCCCATCCCCTCTCCCTTGCTAACCATTAGATTACATTCCTAAGGAGAGCCCCCATGGTCCATTCCCTTATTTGCCCAATGACATTCCTGAGACAAAACACCAAGGTCCAGCAACCAAAATTCATTATTTGGCTACACCAGCTAACCTGTCCAATCAGGACTTACCAACTCACCTTAGCCCAGATTTCCCCTTTTCTCCTTAAAAACCCCCTCCTAAACCAGACAGTGGTGGCACACATCTATAATTCCAGCACTCAGGAGGCAAGAGTAGGTGGATCTCTGTGAGTTTGAGGCCAGCCTGGTCTACAGAACAAGTCCCAGGACAGCCAGGGCTACACAGAGAAACCATGTCTCGAAAAAACAAACCAAAAAATCCCACTCCTGCCAACCCCCTGCTGCTTGCTGTCTGCCTTTGCCTGATCCAGAGATGCCCCACCCACCCACTCCATCCCTGCTTGCCCCTCCAGGGTAATCAATCTCCTGTCTACTGAGAATTTGGTGTCTGGGTACATCCTGGACTGACAAGCCAGGCCTCCATCTTCTGCATTCTTACCTTCCAAGTCCTACAGAACAGCTCGCCAACCACAGTCCAAGTGAGAGGATGAACAGCGCTGGTTTGTGGGTGGAAAAGTCCCGGGCCATGGCTACCAGAGTTAGAAGGAGCTTTATTAGAAAGAAGAGGGGATGGGAGGGAGAAGCCAGGCCTGACGGAGGGAACAGAGCAAGAACAGAGAGAGGAAACACAGGAAGAGAGGGGTGGGGGTCCGAGTCTGGCTTTTTAAGGCGGGGACTGCTTGACCACGAAGTGGGTACATTGCCCGCTTCTCACCTGATGGTGTAAGACATTAGACCCAGAAGAGTGAGAGCAGGATCCTAACACCAAGTTCTTCTACAAACTTCCCAAAATAACACAGCCAGGTCATCGCAGCGATACCCCCCAGTCCTGGTACCAACCTGTCTTAGGATTTCTGTTATGGTGATGAAACACCGTGACCGAAGAGCAAGTAGTGCGAGAAAGGGTTTATGTGGCTTACGCTTCCACAGCACTGTCCATCATCAAAGGAAGTCAGGGCAGGAACTCAAACAGAGTAGGAACTTGGAGGCAGGAGCTGACGCAGAGGCCATGGAGGAGTGCTGCTTACTGGCTTGTTCATTGTGTGTGGGGTGTTATGGTATTGTAAGTGGGAGGTCCTAGTGCGTAGAGCCAAAGTGCCCCACGTCAGACAGAAATGCCATGCAGACAGCACTCAGTGAAGAGTTTTATTTGGTCAGACAGAAATGCCATGCAGACAGCACTCAGTGAAGAGTTTTATTTGGTAAGGGGGAAGAGAGAGGGAAGAGGGAAAGAGGGAAAGAGAGATAGAAAGGAGAGAGAAGAAGGGGCGGAGTTTTTCCTTTTACATGCAGGGCAGCGCCAAGGGGAAGGATTTCAGGTGGTGGATCAGAATACTAACAGTTGGGGGGCCAAAACAGCTTGACCACACAGCTGCCAGGACAGGATTACTGGCAGGTATCATCTGGTCCCCAGGAAAAGCCATAAGCTGACCCCACCCAGGGAGGGCCAGCATCTAAGGGGAAGTACCTGACTTTCCAAACATTCCAACCATTAGATAAGATCAACAGATGTCCCTGAGCCTAGCACAGACCTATTTACCCTTTTTACCAAGATATTCCTAGACAAATGTCAGCCAGTCAGGGTCCTGAACCCTGGAAATTCCCTCACCCCAACCTCTACTATGATTAGAAAACCCAGCCCGCCTGGGCTCGGGGCTCTCTGCTCTCACTGCTGTGTCAGACAGACAGACAGAGTCCAAGCTCAAGCTGAAATAAAGGCTCTTTGCTTTTACACATGGGATTCAGTCTCCATGGTGGTCTTTAGGGGAGTCCCAGTGATCTGGGCATAACAGTGGCCAGAACTACACCTGTGCTCAGGACAAACCCAAAGCCCACGTGACTTGCTCATCTTGACTCATCAGAGGCATGAGTCACCACCATGGGTGTTCTTGAGAAGCAGAATTAATCAGGAGTCTGGGTTAAGGCACCAGGAATGGAGCATCAGAGCCAAGCCAGAAGAATCTGCACAAATGTGGAAGCCAAGTACTTTGATTATTTCTCAAAGGAATGTGTACATAGAACTCACTGGCCATGGAGCTGGGGTGATTGCTCAGCCTGACTATTCCTCCATCATCTTATACAGGTCTATCAAAAAGACTTCTTCAGGAATACACTTCCCCAGACTTCATTTTCATGTCAGCAAAAGCAGTTTCTTCTATCAAAATGGCCTTGCTTGTTCTCAAAACTATTTTGTCCCCAGTTGAATATAACTTATCTATTGATGCTCTAATCTCCCAAATTTGATGACTTAGCACAATAAACATTTTTTTTCCCTTCTAATTCTTTAGTCCAGTCATTTAGGCTGTAATCAGCAAGGCAGTTCTTCTGTTGGGTTTCTTTATGTGGCCACTTGGGGCTGAGACTGAAGTAATCTGTCTCAAAACAAGACGCAAGGGACCTAGATTCTGCCACGGGGGAAGCAAAGGAGACATGCAGATGGAAGTGGGAGAAGCCTGTGCCATTTCTGTAGTCTCACTAGACCATGGAAATGCTGTGCCCCGAGTCTTCAATGTGCGCACACACTCCTGGGAGCGTGTGACAACGAGGGACATCCCCACTCCTGCCACGCTGGGCTACTGCTGAGCTGATAAATGATGGACAGGTCATTCTGAGAGTGGAGAGCTGCCAGTCAGTGAACTCGGAGACTGTACCCCAGGTCTGCTGTGACTGAACTTTGGTGGTCTGGGTCACATGTCTGCTGAAAATGCTTCTTGCCTGTTTGACAACATGGACTTGTGATCACAACAGGAAGGGTCATCAGATCTCAGTGTGAAAGTGTTGGCTTTAACATCAACAAATGCCATCACTCCAGTGGATTTTAGACTTACTTTGTATATTTTTACATTTCCTGTACAGTTGGAATGTATAGCTTAGGCCAGATGAATAGATAGTTCTCTGAGTCCAGGGCAGATGAAGCCTGGCAGATTGGATTCTACTGCTGTCTACTGTCGGACAGTAATGTCCCTCCCATCAGGGGCTGGGCATGCCTGTGTCAGAGACAGACAGGCTCAGGTAACAGAAACCTGGTGAAAGTCTGGGACTCCGGTCAGAAGGGACCTGGCAATGTTTCTTTCTGTCATGAAGCTTCATAGGATAATACAATTACAAGTGTTAAGTGTGCGTCTACTTTCTGCCCAGTGCAGGAACACTCAGGTGTTTATAAATAAGTGGTCAACAGTTACATTATTATTTTTTCTTGTGTTAATTCGCGTGTGCGCTTGCATATGTGCGTGCGTGCGTGCGTGCGTGCGTGTGTGTGTGTGTGTGTGTGTGTGTGTGTGTGTGTGTGTGTAGGCTAGAGGTCAACTTTGGGTGTTATCCCTCAGGCATCACTAACCTTGGTTCTTGAGACAGGGTCTCTCACTGGCCTGGAATTTGTCATTTCAGCTAGTCTGTCTGTCGAGCCCAGGGGGTCTGCCTGTCTCCACCTCTCCCCAGCGCTGGGATTACGACTGTGTGTCCACTCTTGGTTGGCTTGTTCGTTTTTTTTTTAAGTTGTTTTAACGCAGGGTTGGGACACCAAACTCAAGTCCTCACACTTGCAGGACAAGCATGTCACCGACTAATCTTCCCAGCCTGGTTGGGTTGTTTGGTTTTGGGTTTTTCTTTTAGACGTCACCAAAACATTTTGCTTTTGTCCTCATGGACACTGATCACCAGAGGAAAATTTAGTGCTTCTATAACAGTGCGGTATTATAAAGTGGACAATAAAGATAATTCAAAGTATAAACACACAGATAATGGGGCACAAAACTGTTCGTCTTTCCCTTTGGATGAAAACAAAATCAAATTTCAAATCAACACTTAGAGACAGCGTTTTTACATGTTTGTCTAGATTCCTCTCAGAGCCCAGTGTGAAGTGTGCTACGGTCAGACAAAGAGGAGAAATGTGCTGGGTGAAGGCTCCACAGAGGCCAGTTAACACGGCCTTACGGAAGGAATGGGGCCCAGAGGTGACGTGACCTCCCAGAAGCCACTGGGCTGGCTCCCTCTCCTAATTCTCCAGCATAAAGGCAGATGACTTTACAGTCCCAGGTGGTGGCTGAGCCGTTGACCCTCCTCGGCACGTCTGTTCCTTCCTTGGAAACTTCTGGTTCTGTATTTGAAATTTCCCCAGTCATTGGTTCAAAATCATGAGTCTATCAACAACACTTTCCCCCTCATGGCCCATTCCATTTTTCCCGGGAAGTCTCTCATTTCACACTGTAACACTTTTATTAAAGTCTCCCTGAAAAATGAGGGAAATAAAAGTGAGGGTTGCTTCTCACCAGCCTGCCCCCTTCCTTTCTTCTAACCCCAGTCTCTTTCCCTCCCCTCTCCTCTCTCCTCCCCTCTCCCTCTTGTCCTCTCCTCTTCTTTCTCTCCTCTCTCCTTCCCTCCTCCATCTCTCTCTCCCCAATCTGTCCCTTCCCTTAAAGACAGAACAGCAAGTGACCAGCACAGCAGCCACACTCTGAAGCCTGTCCAGAGTCCCACCCCACCTGGTTTCTGTGTGGCCCTCAGCACTCAGGGGCAGGAAGGGGTCAGACATAAAGCCCACCCCAACCCATACTTTCCTCTGTTTACCAACCTTGCAATGAACCCCTTCTCATCCCACCCCTCTCATTCAAACCCAGCTTTGTGTTGCAGGTTTGTGGCAGGGATCCTTTTACTGTCCAGTTACATTAATTAACTTTCATGAGCTCTCTCCTAGTCTCTGCCTGTGCCTCTGTGCAGCCGTGGATTCTTATTTAATGGACTCACTAGGCATTCAACTTTCTCTAGGGAGAAATTAGATTTCTTTAAAATTTTCCTCTACAAAAATCTGTTCTACTCTTTAGGGGTCACTGGACTGCTATATTGACTAGCTGCATTTCGAGTGCTCATGGGCAGCAGGACTGGTGGATGCTCATGGATTTGGACCGGGCAGATCTGGAATCAGACCCCACAGGTTTTAAAAGCAGTTAGAGGAAGTTCCCTCTTACTCCTTTAACAAAAGGAATTTTGTGATTTCTGACCGGATCTTGAATCCCTCGTATGTACTTAAAGGACAAGAAGAGTGCTTCCTCCTACTGGAGGAGGCAGGAGAAGGAGGCGTCCAGTAGAGGAACTGTATAGAAGGACCCAGGGCTTGCCATCCCGTGCTTCCGGATCATGCGCTTCCCAGTCACATGCTTCTTTGGGGGGGAGGGGGGGCTCCCTTTACTTCAAAAGATCACTTACTCTGGGTCTTGTGTAGATGAATTGCTAAAAGGTCTTATTAAAAAAACCCCTCAGATCCAGATATAGGGATGAACGCCTGAGAGATCAGAAAAATAAGGAAAGCCACAGCTAACCTCACCTCAGCAACTCCGCAGCTTCCAAAGAGACCTACTTCCTGTCTACCCACACCTATATGCCTTTCTGTTCTGTTCTCTCATTCGCTCTCTCAGCCCAGCTACATCACTTCCTGTCTGTCTGCACAAACCTCCAGACCTCTATGGCTGGTGATGGGATTAAAGGTGTGTGTCACTATGCCTGACTCTGTTCCCCAGTGTGGCCTTGAACTCACAGAGATCCAGACAGAGCCCTGCCTGCCAAGTGATAGGATTAAAGGCATGTGCTACCATTACCTGACTTCTGTTTAATATAATGGCTGGCTTTTTCTTCTGATCTCCAGGCAAGCTTTATTTATTAGAGCACAAATAAAATATCATCACATTCCCACCCCCCTTTTTTTGGTCTAAAATAAAAAATAAAAATGTTATAACTAATATAAGAAAAACTATATACAATAAGTACAATAACTATATACAATATATACAAGCAATAAATACATCAACAATGTCTACTCCATTTGCATTTGACAAATTCAGTGAAAATATTCCATTATCTATCCTATTTTGGTGAGTCCAAAATGTACCTAATTCACTTTCTATCCTAACTTATATTACCAACAGTCTTGCGGCTGGGCTGATGGTTTGGCAGGTAAAGTACTTGCTGGCAGAAGGACCTGAGTTAGGATCTCCAGCACCGGAGGAAAAGCTGAGTGTGGGCGGGGCACATGTCTGTTGGGGAATATTATTTTAAGCTGTGTTGCTTTTGTTTATGTTGCATTTGTTTAACTCTGTGAAGCTGTGTTACTGTGCCTGTCTGAAACACCTGATGGTCTAATAAAGAGCTGAATGGCCAATAGTGAGGCAGGAGAAAGGATAGGCGGGGCTGGCAGGCAGAGAGAAGATATAGAAGGAGAAATCTGGGTGGAGAAAAGAAGTAACCAGAGAAGGAGGAAGACTCTGGGGATCAACCACCCAGCTACACAGCCAGTCACTGAGTAAGAGTAAGGTTTACAGAAGTAAGAGAACAGGAAATGTCCAGAGGCAAAGGGTAGACGGGATAATTTAAATTAAGGGAAGCTGGCAAGAAACAAAACAACCTAAGGCCAGGCATTCATAAATAATAATAAGCCGCCGTGTGTGATTTATTTGGGAGCTGGGTGGTAGGCCCCCCAAAAGAGTAAAAACAAACAACACATGTCTGCAAGCCCAATGCTGGGGAGGCAGGGACAGGGGACCCCTGGAGCTACCTGGCCAGTCAGTCTACTGCCACGGTGAGCTCCAGGTTCAGTGAGAGACTCTGGCCTTAAAAACAAGGCAGACAGCTGGAAGGGTGTTCCAGCAGTTAAGAGCACTGGCTGCTCTTCCAGAGAACCCAAGTCCCAACACTCACGTGGTGGCTCACAACTGTAACTGTATCACAAATTCTAATTGGTCTTAATAATAAAAACCCAGAGTCAGATATCAGGCTGAAAGCTGAAAGATCAGAGCAGCAGCCACTAGAGAGACTTCTTACCTCTAGGAGTCCTCAGACTGAAAGGGCCGAGTTCCTGTCTCCTCCCGCCTTACAGTCCTCTCTCTGCCCAGCCATATCACTTCCTGTTTCCTCCTCCCAAGTATCGGTATTAAAGGTATGTGCCACCATTGCCTGACTTAGTGGCTACACACTCTGATCTCCAGGCAAGCTTTATTTGTTAGAGCACAAACAAAATATCACCACATTGTAGCTACAGTTCCAGGGCATCTGATGCCTTCTTCTAACCTCTGTGGGCACCAGGCATGGATAGGGTGCACACTCTTACATGCAGACAAAACATCCACACACACACAAAATAAATAATTGTAGCTAGAGTTTTCCTGCCTGGCCCACGGTCAGAACAAATCTCTCTCACCTACCAGTCCCACAACTGCTCAGACCCAACCAAGTAAACACAGAGACTTATATTGCTTATAAACTGTATGGCCGCGGCAGGCTTCTCGCTAGCTGTTCTTATATCTTAAATTAATCCATTTCTATTAATCTATAAGTTGCCACGTGGCTCGTGGCTTACCGGTATCTTAACATCTTCTCATGGCGGCGGCTGGCAGTGTCTCTCTGACTCAGCCTTCCACTTCCCAGCATTCTCCTCTCTCCTTGTCCCACCTATACTTCCTTTTTGGTTTTTCGAGACAGCGTTTCTCCATGTAGTTTTGGTGCCTGCCCTGGAGCTCACTCTGTAGACCAGGCTGGCCTCGAACTCACAGAGATCTGCCTGGTTCTGCCTTCCAGTTGCTGGGATTAAAGTCGTGCGCCACCACCGCCCGGCCCTTGCTATGGCTTTCTATTAGCTCTGACCCCCAGGCAACTTTATTTATTAACATACAATTAAAATCACATTTCAGTACAAATAAAATATCATCATAAAAAATAATGATAATAATAATTTTTTAAAAGAGAAGAAATAAAGTGAAAGGTGATAACTGGGTGACAACTTGATGTTAACCTCTGGTCCCCACACACCTGTGCAGATGAGCACACCTGTACATACCTGTCATATACACCACACACACACACACACACACACACACACACACACACACACACTATAACTTAATTAATTTTAAAAGTCTTGGATCCTTTTTATAGTACAAATTATATACATTTCAAGCATCCAAAATTGATCAGTATATACACATGGCCACAACACAGCTTGGCTTGGAATAGTCACATCTCAAGTGTCCAGGGGCAATCTCAGACTATGGCTGGCTACCAACTGTAGGTGGGTGCAATATTGATCATACTGATGCAAAGAAGCATGAGATAAGATACTGGGATAATTTAGGTGGGAAAAGGGAAAAAGCAAACACCTGTAAACATTCCTATACATTTAAATATGTTTCCATTTATTTATTCTTTCATTCATTTATTGTGAGTGTGCACACACAGTACATGCATGTGGGGGTCAAAAGACCTTGTGGGAGTATGTTCTTTTCTTCTATCATGTGGGGATTGAACTCAGGCCATCAGCCTTGACTGCAAGTGTCCTTACCTGATGAGCCATCTTGTTAGCTCTATGTATTTATTGACTAAGTTTGTGAACACCAACATTGATATTTTAGACAAGCAGATATTATAGTTTATTTATTCATTTATTATCTTTTTTTTTTTTGAGACAGGTCTCACTGTGTAGCCTCTTGCTGGCCTGGAACTCACAGAGATATGCCTGCCTTTGCCTCTGAGTGCTGGGATTAAAGTGTGCATCTTCATACCTAGCTAGTTTCATTCATTTTTAGTTTCCAGTTTTCCAAGTGAAAATTTCAATGGTAACATTATGAGTCTCACTGTGGCATTTCCCTACATTTATGTCATCATTCTTGATCCCTATTCATCTGTTTCCCACCTCCTCCCACCCCCCTCTTCCTCCTCTTGTGGCTGACCACAGGCTTTCTGAGAAGAAACAAAATCTGTGATTTCTCCACAGTGAAGTTTCAGTGTGCCAGCGAGCTCAAGAGTGAGAACTTATTTTAGGGAAAAAGATTGAATTTTGTTCAAGTAAAAATGGTGATTGAAGAAAACAGTGCCAGCCAGGTGGTGGTGGCACTCACAGTTCTCTGTGAGTTCCAGGCTTTAGAAATCAGCTAACTGCCTTGTAAAGATATTGTAAGAGGGCTGGAGAGATGGCTCAGAGGTTAAGAGTGCCTGCTGCCCTGGCATAGGACCTAAGTTTGGTTCCCAATGACCACATCAGACAGCTCAGCTCCAGGGGATCCACTGCTCTCTTCTGGCCTCTGTGGGCACTGCATGCATGTGGCACACACGCTCGTGCACGCACACTCACCCCCCCCCCCCCACACACACAGATGCATACATACACACAAATAAAAATAAAATAAACCTTTAAAAAAGTTATTCTAAGTAATTCTACCAAAGGCTGATGGAAAAGTCATTTAAAGTTTTTCTACGTGTGCAAGTTAATCTTAAATGAAGAGTGGGTGTATCATCTGCTGATTAAGCTAGATTAGTGGGTGGAAGTGTTCCAGGAGAGATAACATAAAAATAGAATCATTAGTCACAAATTTAAATTATTCAAGTCCTGTCCCATAGAGTAGAATTTAAATTGGGGGGGGGCATAGAAACAGCTCCTGCTAGTCGTCAAGACGTGGGTGAGCACAGAGAGTCAGGCAAGGGACTCACATGATGCAAAGTAGGTAAACTGAGGGACAGTGTTCTTGAAAGAAAGCCTGCTGTGCTGGTTGGTTTTTGTAAAGAACACAAACCTGGATGTAGCTGGAAAATGGACTTTTAATTGAGAAAACTCCTCCATGAAACTGGCTTGTAGATAAGTTTGATGGACATTGTCTTGATGGATGACTGATGTAGGAGGTCCCAGCCCACTGTGGGCAGTGCCATCCCTGGGCAGGTAATCCTGGGTACTTTAAGAAAGTAGGCTGAGCAAGTCATGAAGAGCCAGCCAATAAGTGAGCAGTATTCCATGGCCTCCGTATCAGCTTCTGCCTCCAAGTTCCTGCCTTGACTTCCCTCAGTGATGCATGGACTATGATGCAGAAGTGTAAGCTGAAACAAACCCTTTTCTCCCCAGGGTGCTTTTGGTTATGGTGTTTTTTTTTTTTTTTTAAATTTTATTTATTTATTTATTTATTTATTTATTTATTTATTTATTTATTTATTTATTTATTTTTAATCACAGAGGTAGAAACCTAACTAAAACACCAACTTTAATTAATGTGAACCTCTGAGCCTTGTCTTCTGGAGCCTTTGCAAGGCTCAGCAAAGGACTTGCGATGTGAGCAGTTGGTACATACTGATAGTGAAATATTTAACGGCACTAGTTAGAGACAGTCTGCTTCACACCATGCTCTGATCAGCACAGGACACACTGTGGGGACCGACAAGAAAAAAATCTATGCCTTGGAAGCTGACTTCCAGGTCGGAATTCTTGTCTTATGGAAGTGTTTGTTGGCCTGAGGCTTGGCCACTGGACACCACAGTCGTCATCATTTGCCAGTTTCAGTTTAGAAAGTAGCATTAAGAACCGAAGCCCTAACCACCAAGAGGAGCTGGAAAGTGAAGGTCAACCCCTGTGGCCAGTAGGTGATCAAATCCTGGAACACAGGGCACCTGTGAGCTTCACTGGTTAGCAGCCCTCTCAAATATTGTCCCAGATTATCTCTAGGATAAGACCACACCATCAAGGACTCTGTGGAGAAAGAGACCTAGAAGTCTGTGCCTGGGATCCTCCACCTCACTTTGACTCTCTCTAATTTATCTCCGTTTGCTACTAAAAAACAAACAAAAAACCAAAAACCTGTGATTGTGTGTGTGTGTGCACATGTGCTTGTGTGGTGCATAGTGTATGGTATACATGCACGTGTGAGCCTGTGCACATAGGGAGAAGCTAGAGGAAGATGTCAAGTCCTGCTCTATCACTTTGCCTTATTCTCTTGAAACAGGGTCTCTCATGGAGCCTGGAAGCTAGTCTGGAAGCCAATCAACCCCAGTGATGCTTCTGTCTCCACACCCCTCTCACAGAGCTGGAGTTACAGTCAAGTGCATGGCCATACCTTGTTTTTTATGTGGGTGTCGGGTTCTGAACTCAGGACCTTACGCTCGTACAGAAAGCACTCCGACCACTGAGCCATCTCTCCAGGCTCTGTAATAGTAAATGTAGCACATTTAAAAAGTCTTCTGGGCCATTGTGGTTAACTGTCAAACCAGAAGGAGGCCATAATGACTCTTGAATGTAACCAGTTGGTCAGAGGAGAGGGTGGGCTTGAGGACCCCCAAACTTAAGTCTGGTGTCTAAATTTAGAGCAAATCAGCGGTTGTGTGGGCCCTGCCCTCGGCTGGCAAACCCCTTGTGGCTGTGCTCCTCATTACAGTGGCCATTGGACTGCATCACTAATTCCATCGCACAGCCAGTTCCGGGGCTGGGGGATTGTAGATTGGGTCGGTGGGCCATCTGCAGAGCACTACGGTCACTGACCCGGTAATGTGGCTTGTTTCAAACCAAGTCTTCCTGGAAGCCTGCAGGGACCGCTTTGGGGCTCCGTTGGTGGCTGACTTCATGCTGGACTGGGCTGAGCTGGGAAAGAAGTGGTGGAGTATGCAAACCTGAAACAGTCACCAGCTCCTTCCTGGTCCTGACCGTGGCCGAGATACGGGGAGTGTGAGCCCCGGGTTGCTGGACATGTGTGTGTTCCCTCCCCCTTTCTCGAGACAGCGGATCGACAGGGCAACTCCTCACAAAAAGGTGACTTTCTGTCTTCTGTAAAAACAATTTGTTGGGCGGGAGAAATGGCTCAGAGGTTAAGAGCACTGACTGCTCTTTCAGAGGTCCTGAGTTCAATTCCAAGCAACCACATGGTGGCTCACAACCATCTATAATGGGATCTGGTGCCCTCTTCTGGTGTGCAGACATACATACATGAAGGCAGAACACTATATATATATATATATATATATATATATATATATATATATATATATATATATATATAGTGTATGTATAGATATATATATCACAAGTCTTTAAAACAAACAAACAAACAAACAAAAACAACAATTTGTGTGAATGGGCGGTTCCTGAGCACATGTGTACATATGTCTGTGTGGAGGCTGGAAGACAGCCTCAGGTGTCTGTCCATCTTGTTTTAGAGCCTGGAACTTGCCAAGAAAGTTATGCTGGCTGGTCAGCAAGCCCTAAGAACCCACCTGTCTCTGCCTCCACAGTATCAAGATTACAAGTGTGTGCCACCACTCATGGGTTTTGTTTGTTTGTTAGACAGAGTCCAGTGTGCAACCTTGGCTGGCCTGGAACTCACAGAAATCCACTTGCCATTGCGTCTGGAGTCCTGGTCAGTGCTGGGATTAAAGATGGCCTCTTTCCCTCCTTTCTTGAGAGGCTCACACATAGACAGACCAAGCAGGCCTCAAACTCACTATGTAGCTGAGGATGACCTTGGACTCCTGGTCCTCCTGCTTCCAGCTCTCGGGTGCTGGATTACAGGCACACACCACGCTCAGGTCAGGCAGTGAGGGGATCAAACCCAGGGCTTCCCTCATGCTATGCGAGCACTCTGACAATGGAACTGCTCCCATAGTGACTATCTAGTCGTCTTTCTGACCTGATTAAAGCCAAAGACTTGGGTTGAGAGACCAAGTGTACAACCTTGAGATTTTCCCACAGGGAGGGAAAGGAGTTTCTGGTTTTTAAGTTTTACTTCCCAATGAACTAAAAGCCAACCTGGGGATAAAAACAGGAAAAGCTGTACAAATAAATTCAATAAAACAAAAATACGAACTTCTCTGGGGAATGAAACACAACAGGTAATGCTGGATCCAAGATTGGGAGATCCCTGTGAAAGGGATCTTTTTTTTTCTTAGGTTTTTCTAGACAGGGTTTCTCTGTGTAACAGTCCTGGCTGTCCCGGAACTTGCTTTGTAGACCAGGCTGGCCTCGAACTCACAGAGATCAGCCTGCCTCTGCCTCCCGAGTACTGGGATCAAAGGCATGCACCACCACACCCAGCTCATGTGAAAGGAATCTTAACAAGAAGTTTGTGCACAGGGTCAACTAGCTCAGTCTCTGTACGAAACGCCTGGCATACAGACCTCAGCTTCCCACAGAGAGGTTCCCATGTCTCCATCCCTCCTTCCAGCTTTTAAGGCTCATCCAACTGTGTAGTCCTGGAATGAGCCATGCATGCATGTATCTGTGAGCTTGTGCAGACTCCACTTTCCACACGTAGAACACTCTGACTCTTCCCATATTAGGAAAACAGACACACAGGTGGGTTGGCTTAGTCATTAGGCACATGGCTGGTCCCCTCTTTTTTGCTAACTAATTGCAGTGTCTGGCTCCCTGGAAGAATGGCTCTCTTATTACAATGTACAGGAAAGGAAGAAGAAATAAGTTGTTACAGACATGTGCTGTTTGAGCAGCTAGAGACATGGGAGAATAAAAATCTCTCTTTGGAATTGTGCTTAAGGCAAAGTAGCACTAAACAAGTAGCATCCCTGCCAGCTCTCTCTCCACCTCGCAGGGGCTTCTGGGAACTTCAGACAACTGGAACATATAAGAAACTAGCAATATTGCTGGAGCTACGAAGTCACCTGTCATCACTAGGACAGTCAGAGCCAGGATTCTCAGCTCCATGACCACATACGACACCCCAGCTCACATGGTCCTCTGTACACCGAGCTACTGTAGAATTATACTTACTGTCTTCTTTAAGGCTGCACAAAGATGAGCCTTGAGGGCTGGAGAGACCACCCAGTGTGTGACAGTGCTTGCTACATGAGCATGAAGGCCTGCGTTCAGATCCCAGCACACAGGTTAAAAAAAAAAAAAAGTTGGGCATGACTATACACTATAACACCAACACTGTGAAGTGCAGAGGCAGGAGAATCACTGGGACTTGCTGGCTGCCAGCCTAGCTCCAGGCTTAGTGAGAGACCTTGTCTCAGGGGAATTAAGGTAGAGAGTGACAGAGCTGGACATGCAACATCCTTCTCTAGCCTCCCCACACAGGCACATGGGCATCCACACATATGTGTGTCACACACACACACACACACACACACACACACACACACACACACACACCACAGACCATATATACTCATGCTTGTAAGTAAAACTTCCTCAGACAACGTTTGCAGAAGACAAGACACTTCCAACTTGAATGATCTTCTGGGATTCTCCTCTGTCAACTTCAACATCTCATGTAGCAGGTTTTTCTTGGACCTCGAGCTCTTAAACAATGACACAGAGACTTCTTATTAAGTATGAAAGCTCGGCCCTAGCTTAGGCTTGTTCCCAAGTAGCTCTTATGACTTAACCATTTCTATTAATCTATAATCTGCCATGTGGTTCATTACCTCTCCTCCATACTACATGTATGACTTGGTCCACATCTTGCTGGCAAATCCCCCTTGCCTCAGACTCTTCCCAGAGTTCCTCTTTCTCCCTGGAAGTCCTGCCTATTCTTTCCTGCCTAGCTATTGGATGTTCAGCTCCTTATTAAACCAATTAGAAGATGCCTTGGCAGAGACACATCTTCACAGTGTACAAAAGATTATCCCACAGCAGTTCCCTCTTTTTGTCTAAATAAAAAGGAAAGGTTTTAACACTAATACAGTAAAACTATACACACTAAGAACAAATATCAGTTAAGAATTATATTCACAATGTCCAGTCCACTTGTATTTAACAAATACAGAGAAAGTACTGTATTATCTATCCTATCTTAGTGAGTCCAAAGTTTTATACTTAAACCACTTTCAATCATAACTTACATTACCAACCTACAAATATATTTTTAGATCTTAAAACATTTTCTTAGATGAACAACTTAAGCTTTTATATCTCTTAACCTTATAAACCTTATATCTCTTGTAAGTTTCTTTTCTGAATTTAGTAACAAAGAAAATGATATAACCATCTAGTCTTCAACCCCCATAAGAGACCCAAGAAGCATAAAATACTACCTGAGCCACCCAGCCACCCAGCCACACAGCCACACAGCAAGCCACAGAGAAAGAAGTAAAGAAAGGTCTACAAAAATAGAGGAAGATAAAAGCCCAGAGGCAAAAGGTAGATGGGCTAATTTAAGTTAAGAAAAGCTGGCTAGAAATAAGCCAAGCTAAAGCCTGGCATTCATAAATAATGATAAGTCTCCATGTATGTATTTATTTGGGAGCTGGGTGGCAGACCCCCAGAGAGTAAGAGTCAAAACAGTAAAAACAACCAACTACAGACCTCTTTTGCTTAGTTTCCTCCTTGACCATGACCAACAAGAACAGACAATCAACCCCCTAAAGAATGATAAACATCTATAACCCACCGAATGACCTAAACCACCCACCTCACCTCTCAGGAATGTGGGTGTCATGTTCTCAAAATTACTTCCTGTTATCTGGGGGCAAGGGCATCTTTAGGGGACCCTGAGAAAATTGGGATAATGGTCAAGTCCTGGGAGAGCTAGCTGCATCATTTGTTTCTAGTCTGTGTGTGATGAGAAAGTGCAGGGCTTATCTTAATTCCTGGCTTGCATAGTCTGTGAGGCTGGACCATCTCAGCCAGTTGCATTGAAGATGTTCTGGATGCAGATTTTTTTGTTCTGTTTTTTGAGACAGGGTTTCTCTGTGTAATAACCCTGGCTGTCCTAGAATTCACACTGTAGACTGGGCTGGCCTCAAATTCACAGAGATCCACCTGCCTCTGCCTCCTGAGTGCTGAGATCAAAGGTATATGCCACCACCACCTGGCCTGGATGCAGAATTTTGAGCAAACTGCAACAGAGGTATTCTGAGAGGCTGGATCACCTGGGCTACTTGTCTTCCTCATTGGTGTCTGGTCCATTTATTCTGAAAACACACAAACTTTGAAAGGTAACACACATATTTGCTGTGGATTATGTTCATTGTTTATAATTGGTCCATAGCTGGGCAGGAAGAGATTGAGTGTGAGAGTAAGACTAAAAGAATTCTGGGAAGATGGGGTCAGAGAGTTGCTGGCAAACCCAGAAAATCAAGATGAGAATGCTGTACTGAGAAAAGGCACTAAGCCAGGTGACTAAACATAAATAAGAATTATGGGTTAATTTAAATGTAAGAGTTTGTTAGTAGCTGAGCTATTGACCAAGTGCTTATAAGTAATATTAAGCCTCTGAGTAGTTATTTGGGAACTGGTGGATGGGAGAGAAATAGTGTTACAATGTAGGGCTGAAATTTTCACATAAAACCTGACAAAGCTTAAAAAGGGATTCTAGACACACAAGAATGGAGTCAAGCACAACTTCTGAGTAGCTGCCTTTTTTCAGGTGAGCTCTGTTCACTGGTGATGAGCAGAGGCACATCTCCTTTAAGAGATGGCTTCCTGGTTCAGTACTGGGGGCAAGAGCAGGTGGCTCTTTTAAGAGGTCCTATTGCCTAACACTTCAATGGTATTCATGAGCAGTGGGCAGCACACTACTTGGTGGCAGCATGGACCCAGAAACTTTCCAGAGTTGGTGTGGTAAACTTGGCTCTCAGAGCTGGCAGGAAACATATCTCTGCTGCCATGAGACCAGCCTCTCAGAGAACTGAGGGGGAGCCAGCACCAGCATGCCATAGTCTAAGTTACACAGCAGTTTTTTAATTTTTTCTCATGTAGACAGAAAAGGTTACAGATGCACAGTAAGGACAGATTCAGTTAAAAAGACTCTAAATGGGTCACAGAGTGTTTAAAAAATATGTGTAGGCTTGGGAGAGAGAAGAAAAAGGGTAGAGAACGTCCTTTAAAAAGAAATAGAGTAATAAAAATATAATAAGCCATGTAAATGCAGAAAATACACAGAGTCTAGATACTGTATGTTATTGTGTTGTCTTTAAATTTTTCATGACTAATGAACAAATAATAACTGCTGAGAGACATTTGATTATGCAAGCTGCTACATTAAACCAACCTATATATTTTAAAATGTCTTGAATCCAAAATTTAAGTCAAAAGATATGATACTTTGGGAAAGGAGTTCTGCTTTTATTTCCACAGGAAATGAGAGGCTATGAATTCATTCTGGGTTAAGAAAAATCAGGTTTGATTGAGGAAGACTCCTTGAAAAATCTCTGATGGGAACAGATAGCCCAGATGATCCAACATTTCAGAGTTCCTTTGTTGCAGTTTCCTCTGAGTTCTGCCCCTAGAACAGCATCAAGGTGACTGGCTGAGATGATCCAGCCTCACAGACTACTCCAGCAAAGACTTAACCATTATCTGCTGTGGGATGGTCTTTCTGTGCATTGTGAACATGTGTTGCTCTCACTGGTTGATAAATTTTGGCCAGTAGCCAAGTAGAAGGAGCAAGATGCCAGAGCACCAGTGAACCACAGGCCCTGTGGTGATACAAGATTAATAGAAATGGGTTAATTTAAATGTAAGAGATAATTAGTAATAAGCCTGAGCCATCAGCCAAATACTTTTAATTAATATAAGCCTCTGAGTGATTATTTGAAAATGGCTGTGGGACCAGGTGGAATAGAGAAAAGCCTCCATTTTCAGTTATCCTAAATTTTCTCAGTGTCCCTCAAAGATTACTAGTGCACCAAATCAGCAGGAAGCGTCTAGAGAACTAGGCCCACATTCCCAAAAAATGAGTTATGGATGTTTATTGTCGCGTCCGCCTCGACCAGCAAGGATGACGCGACGCCAGGCTCTTCTCTAAGCAGTTTATTCAGGAACCTTGAACAATCTTCTGACCCCGGGGAAAGTCTTTTTCTTCTTCTCATTCTCTCTCTCATTCTCACTCACAGTCACCCTCTCATAGTCACTCTCCCAGTCACTCTCACAATCACTCCCCTGGGAAAGTCAGCCTACGCCCTTTATAGCCACTGGGCAATCAACCCCGTGGTGCGACATGGACAATGCCGCTAGGGTCAGACATATGCAAGCAAGCCAGATTAGGTCCAGGTGTGCAGAAGCAAGCCAGATCCTAGCCTTAGCCAAATAAGGAGCATCTGCCATCGGGAAGGCAGAAACCAGATGCTGCGCCATCTTTGAGGCATGGCCGTGCATGGCTTTCTACAGTTTATTATCATTTAAGGGGAGCTGCTTACAAGTTGTGATTGGTAATGGTCAAGAAAAAACTAAACAAAGGAAATTAGATTCAGGGATCTCATTTGCTGTGGATGATTGATTGATAAATAAAACACTGATTGGCCAGTAGCCAGGCAGGAAGTATAGGCGGGACTAGCAGAGAGGAGAATTGAGAGAACAGGAAGGTGGAGCGGAGGAGATGCCAGTCTGCTGTCCAGGAAGCATCATGTAAAGGCAGCAGGTAAAGCCACAGAACACGTGGTGACATATAGATTAACAGAAATGGGCTGAGTATAAGAGTAAAGCTAGACAATGGTAGGCCTGAGCTAATGGCTGAGCAGTTTAAATAATATAAGTGTCTGTATGTTTATTTTATAAGTGGGCTATAGGACTACCGGGGCTTGGCAGGACCCAGATAGAAAAACTCTAGCTACATAGACAAGAAAAAAAAAAAAAAGGAGAGGGGGGACATAAATTCAATAAAAGAGTAGATTATTGAATGTACTTTAATCCAGGAAAAACAACTGCTAATCTCAAAATATTTTATATTGGTATGGTTTTTGGTTTATTGATACAAATTTAAAGTTAATTTTGTTATACTGTATGTATACTTCCACTCTTGTTTAGGGTATTATATTCATGTAACTCATTTAAAAATGTAATATATAATTAAGAAATACAGATTAATAGTCATCTATAATAGCAAACTTACAGTCATGTTAGGTATGTTTTCAAGGTCATACAGAGATATATTTCAGATAGATAGGCAATCTTCAAACACTTCAAAGACCTACAGAATATTACATTTAAAATGTTTTAAGAACTTAGACTTTTCTCAATAGTGAGACACATCTGCTTCTGGCAATACCAATTACTTCAAAGAGGATGAGGGGCATCAAAGAAACTCTATATGGAGTTTGTTTTTTTCATGGCAAAAGCTATACATGTGAGCAAAGAAACTTCCCTAGCCTCAGTTGCTGACAGTTACTGTCCAAATTAGACTAGCTGGACACAAGAAAGACAACTACCAAGCTTTGTCAAGACAAGGTAGGACAGTCCTTCAAAGTTCCCTGCTTCACAGGAAAGTCTGTCGGACATGCTTGTCCTGTAGGCCAGAGTTGGGTGCTCCAACATTACAGAAGAACTTTGGGTTACTGTCCAGACAGTTTGATGTCCCTATCATTAGCCATGCTTCTGGGATCTTCGATGGAGTTGAAGACTAGAGAGTTATAATTATAGTTTCCCTTAGTTATGATAAAAGATAAATTAGATACAAAACTTTGGACTCACAAAGATAAGATAGATGATAGAGTATTTCCTTTAATTTTGTCAAATACAAATAGATATGGTAATTGTAATTCTTACTTGATAACTGCTTTTGTTGTATATAATTTTACTATGTTAAGGTTAAAACTTTCCTTTTTAACTAGACAAAAAGGGGGAAATGCTGTGGGTTGTGCTCATTGTTAATAATAAAGCTGATTGGCTGATAGCTGGGCAGGAAGAGATTGAGCAAGAGAGCTAGACTAGGAGAATTCTGGGAAGAAAAAGGGTGGAGTAAGAGAGGTGCTGAAAAACTCAGAAAAGCAAGCTGAGAATATTGTACTGAGAAAAGGTACCATGCCAGGTGACTAAATATAGATAAGAATTACAGATTAATTTAAATGTAAAAGTTAGCTAGTAACAAGCCTGAGCTATTGACCAAGCATTTATAAGTAATATTAAGTCTCTGAGTGGTTATTTGGGAATTGGTAGGCAAGAGAGAAATGTCTGATTACACATATCTGCATCAACACAGGTATGGAATGCACAGTGTGCACAAATCAGCTAAAGATCATTCTCTGCTCTATGTTTGAGCAGGTAAAAGGCATCTGTCAACTTTATAAGCCCATTTGGACTGCATAACCAAACTGTAATATAAATATCCATCCATGCCATATGAAAGGTTGACATGTAATAATAAGTCATGAGGACTCTGTAGCCAACAAGATTTATCATGTCTCTTCTAGTCCCAGAGCTGTTCCCATAGTAGAAGGATCAGCATATACATCATCTGTCTTGTAGTTTTTCTTGGTTTCTTCCTTCATGTCTGTGGCCAAGATTTTCAGAAGTCTCCCCCCGTCAAATCTGTTCTTTATAAGTTTTGAAAAAATCCACAGCTTTTTGTTTACTGTGGAAACAAAGGCATAATCTCTCACTCAGTGTAACACATTTCATGACTTCCATTCTGAAGTTAAGACATCCTTAAAATATATAAGCTGGTTTAATTCAGCAGTTTCCATAATCCAATGTCTCTTAGCAGCTGATGTTTTTTGCTTGTTAGACATTGCACAAATCCTAAATGGTCTTATAATAATAAAAACCTGAAGCCAGATATTGGGATAAATGCTGATCAGGTTTATCAGATCAGAGAGACAAAGGAACAAGCCACTAGAGAAACTTCTCACCACTACTGAATTCTCAGGGCAAATGGAGACAAGATCCTATCTCCAGGAATCCTCTGACTGAAAGCCTCTGAGTCCTCAGCTGAAAGGACTCTAGTTCCTGTCTCCTCATGCCTTATATACCTTCCTCTGCCTAGACATATCACTACCCTCCTAGTGCTAGGATTAAAGGTGTGTGACTCCCAAATACTGAGATTAAAGATGTGTGCCACTACTGCCTGGCTCTGTTTCTCTCCTAGTCTGAATTAATCTCATGTAGTCCAGGGTGGCTTTGAACTCACAGAGATCCAGATGGATCTCTGTCTCCCGAGTACTAGGATTAAAGGTGTGTGCCACCACTGCCTGGCCTCTATGTTTAATCTAGTGGCTTGCTCTGTCCTCTGATCCTCAGGCAAGCTTTATTTGATACACAATATATCACCACGATTAGCATTTAAAAAATTTAAAGTTAATAAAGCACTATATAGGGTCCAGATGCCCTGTGTATTTCCCATCCTTATAAGGCTTATTCTTATTATATTACTTTATTCTTTCTTTAAAGATTTTATTTTATTATTTTTAAACTATTTTTTTCATGACTCTCTATACCCATTTTCTCTTCTTTTTAGCATCTAAGCACATTTTCAATGTATCTGCAGCCTTTTCTGACTGTGTGAGCCAATCCTTAAAGGACCAGGCTACATGCTGCATGGCTCCACTTAGCACATGGCACTGGCAGCTGGCTCTGCTCCCCTTGGGTCTGTCCAGCAAGCTACCCCACTGGTTCTGGGCTACAGCTGCTGGCCTTTCCCTGAGAGCTGAGCCTCATGCCCACAGGCATTAGCCAGGAGTCACTTTTACCCACCCAGCTCTGGGAAGTTGGTGGGCCTGTGCTAGTCTAGTCTCAAGTCTCTTGCCAGGTAGCACACCAGCTGCTCTATGCTTGAATATACATGCCCAATGTTGGATACCAATTGTAGCTGGACTTTCTTTGGACCATCAGTTCCAAAATAATGATGTGAAAACTTCTTATTAATTATGAATGCTTGACCTTAACTTAGGCTTATTCCTAACTAGCTCTTATAACTTAAACTAACTCATTTATATTAATCCATATTCTGCCATATGGCTTGTTACTTCTCCTCCATTCTGTTATGTCTGACTCCCTCCAAGTCTTGCTGGTGAATTCCTTGTGCCTTGGAATCCTCCCAGAGTTTCTCTGTCTTCCCGGAAGTCCTGCTTTTCCTCTCTTGTCTAGCTATTAGCCATTTGGCTCTTTATTAAATCAGTCAGAAGGTGTCTTGGCAGAGATACATCTTCACAGTGTACAAAAAGATAATCCCACAACAATCACAGATAACTAGGTTCCGTGGAATGAAGAGACTGGATCAGAGTAGCCCAGAATAGGACAGTCTAAGCCTTATAACTTGAACTTGAGTCTGAGCCTTATAACTAATGACATCTTCAGTGCAAAGTGGGCTGTGCTAGCTACTGTCCTCATGACTGAGGCAAAATGCCTGACAGTGCAGCCTACGGAAGGCAGGGTTTATTCTAGTTCACAGTTTTATTCTAGCCCATCATGGCAGGGAAGGCGTGGCAACTGGTCACATTTCATCCAGTCAGGAAGCACAGAGAAGTGTGATGGCTGATCTTGGTTGTCAACTTGACCGCATCTGGAATCAACTAAAACCCAAGCAGCTGGGCACACCTGTGGGGCATTTTCTTGACTGGATCATTTGAGGTTAGAAGATCCACCCTGAGTCTGGGCCGTACCTTCTGGCAGTCTCTATAAAAGGACATGGAAGAAGGAAGGTTTTGCTTTTTGCCTGCTTGCCCTCACCCTCTCTGGCAAGTCCATTTATCCTGCTGCTGAGGCTTTTCCTCACTGGCAATAGAACATACTTCTTCAGGATCCAACACAGACCAAAGACCAGTTGAGACATTCAGCCTCAAGGACTGAACAACCACTGATGCTTGGCCTTTCCATTAGACAGCGGCCATTGTTGGACTAGCCTGACCAGTGTCAGCCACTGTAAATCCACTTTTAAATATATACTCACTCTGTCAGTTCTGCTCCTCTAGAGAACCCTGACCAGTGCAGGCATGGAGGCTCAAGCTCCTCTGGCTTTCTCCTTTTTATCCAATCTGAGAGTCCTCATGGACATGCCCAGAGGTTTGTTTCCATGGAGATCCTAAAAACCACCAAGCTGACAATCAAAAATAAGCATCACATTAGCCAAAGTTCCATGTCCTAATTTTGGTTCCCATCTAGATCTTCAAGCTATGTCTCTAGCTATTGTTAATTCATTGAGGCACAGTCACATTTGGTCATCTGGTTAGACACCAAGATTTGGGTGGGGCAAACTGCTGAGGCATTTTAGTTACTGTAGATATAGCCCAAGGCTAGCAGCCAGTGGTGCAGAAGCAACACATAGTCTTAGAAAGAGATGTTTAACAAGTCTTATTTGTGTATATAGGTATGGGTATATGCACGTTAGTGCAGTACCCTCAGGGGCCAGAAGAGGGTGTTGGTTTCCCTGGAGCTGAAGTTACAGGAAGTTGTGAGGCATCTGATGTGCTGGGAGCCAGCCTTGGGTCCTTTGCAAGAGCATCCACTTTCTTAACTGCTGAGTCATCTCTCCAGCCCCACAATGTAGTCTTGACTCCCTAGAAGAACAGAGTATCCAGGAAGAGAGAGCGCTTGTGCATGCGTGCTTGTGTGTGTGTGTGTGTGTGTGTGTGTGTGTGTGTGTGTGTGTGTACAGGAAGATATGAATCATCAGAAAGGGCTGTAAAACAAAACGTAAAGGGGTACTCAGGTATAAAACATGAGCTATGAGGCCAGTACATGTCTTGTGTGGGAGAAAAGAGAATTTCTCTCCTAGAACCCCACTAATTACCTTAAGGTCAGAGACAATAAGTTTCAGAGTCTGGACAGGGCTGCAAGCGGTATCAGTAGTGCCTGACTATAGGAGATGGAGACAGATGGTTCCTTCTTCCATGCATTGCACCCAACCCCATCTATGGGAGGGAGAGGAGGAGAGAGAGGGAGGGAGAAAGACACAGGCGGCTGAGTAGATGCAAGAGCAGACTACCTTCCAAAACATACACTTTTGGAACTTGACAAATAATGGCTAGAAGGATCTAAGGGCTGGAGCCCATGGCCTTGGAGTGATGTCACTCAGTCCTGAAGTAGAAACAGGGAGAGGGAGGCAGGGCTCTGTGCTAGCCTGAGGTGCATCTGCAGGGAAACTGAAGCCACGGGGTTCCCCTCCCACTTCCGGCCTGCAACATATTTTTGAATATGTGTGGTGTAGTTAAATGTCCCGTTCTTCCCACTTCCGGCCTGCAGCGTATTTTTGGATGTCCGTGGTGTAGTTAAATGTCCCGTTCTTACAAAGATTGGAGCCTTGAAGCTTTGTCTTTCTTCTCAGCTGGACCTTAGCCTGGGGTGACCATCACTCAGGGATCTCATGCCTTAGGGGCCTGAGTTAGGGCTTTCATGTTCAAAGGACACATCCATTGAAGACTTGGGATGTGGACTTGCTCTGATCTTCATAGCCTTCAGTTCTCACAGCCAAAGCAGGCTCCCTTAAAAGGGTGACTGGATTCTCTTCCTCTCTCCCCACCCCCATGCTGTCAACCGTTCAAGGGCAGAGGGAGCTTACCCAGCTGGGCGATGGAGGAGCCATGGCCACACCAGCAGCTTAGGACTCTTGGACTCTTGGGATTGTCTTTCCAATAGGCAATCCCTCCCAAGACACCATTTCCTTATGAAAAACACCAGCCAAACATTCCATCTAGACCTTGGGGTTTGGGCCTGTGGTTAAGAAATTGGTTTTGAAATCTGTTTTATTCCAACATAATCTTAAATTCCAAATTTGCACAGATTTAGAGAGTGCAAATCCTTTCTTTTCAGTGAGAGAATAATCAGGGGTCCACCATTGCACCAGCTGAAGACAGATGACCGGGAGGAGGGGTAGGAGGATCTGTGGGTTTGAGGTCAGCCTGATGTACACAGTGAGTGCCAGGCCAGCCAAGTCTACACAGTGAGATTCTATCTCAAAAAAACAAAAAAAAAAAACCTGAACCCCCCTCATAAAAATCAAAGCAAACCAAACCAAAACCCCGAAAAACCAACCAACCGAACAGAAAGACAAAACAGAAGGAAACCAGTGTATCAATCTATGAATATATAATTTGTGTATGTGTGTGTGTGTGTGTGTGTGTGTGTGTGTGTGTGTGTGTGTGCATGCCTGTACAAAACTCTCAGGAATAGTCCATTGAACTCTGCTTTTGGCCATGTGATAAGGGAAACAGGTTTTTCATAGTAAAGTTCATTTAACGTATTTAAGATTGTCCCACAGTTTTCTCTCATGTCTGGATCATTTAACTTTCACCACGGGAAGAGATTCTTCAGGAAGCTGCAGGACTTTCATGTGGGGTCCAGGGAAGAAAAATGGGCAACCTGAGGCTCAGAGCCTGGAGTCGATCCCTGTCAATCACTGCCAACCCACAAACTCACAAAGAATGATGGACGCCGTCAAAAAAACACCAGGATTCAGGCATTGTTTGTTCCACGATGTGATCATTTTTGTTGTCAACTTGGCACAGTCTACAATCACCTGGGAAGGGAGTTTCAGGGATTGTCCAGAGCAGGGTGGCCTATGGGAAGTCTGGGGTGTTGTTGTGATCCTTAATTGATGAGGCAAGACCCAGTGCCACCCAGTGGGTGGCACTGTTCTGGATTTGGATCCCGAATTATATAAATGTAGAGTGAGTCCAGCCGTGACAAGCATGCATGCACACATGCATGCATTCATTCTCTCTGCTCTTGACTATCTGGTCAGCTGCTCAGCTCCTGCATCCTTGACTTTCTCATAATGATGGGTTATAACTTGAGATCATAGGCAAGATAAACCTTCCTCCCTCAGCCTGATTTCCATCCAGGTGTTTTATTCTGTTTTTTGTTTGTTTGTTTGTTTGTTTGTTTGTTCATTTTGCTTTGTTTTAATCACAGTGGCAGAAATAAAATGAGGACACACAAACACTGCCCGAAGCAGCCTCGCCACACACGGGGCTTCTTCCAACAGTAGACCTAATGTTCCTGGTTCCATGAGCTTCAGATGAAACAGTATGGATGTTCTAAAGAACAGCATGGACAGACTGCCTACCATCTGTGGACTCTATCGTCATCATGGGCCCCTTTCTGTGACTGTTGAGTGTGAGTCGAGGTAGGTTCCAGATTTATCTGCAGTCATGGTTGCTTGAAGCTTGCATTCACACGGCATCTGTGTCAGCTGGCCTCAGAAAACAATCACTCTCTGAGCTCTCAAATCTTTAACTCAAATTTTTGTTCATATATCAGGTGAAGATGTATGAATTGCAGGTGCTAAAACTAATTACTGCATCACTGGATCCGAGATCTGTGTGGTTGGGGATACACCACCATCACCAACACCGCCATCACCGCCATCATCACCGCCATCATCACCGCCACCACCGCCATCACTGCTATCACTGCCATCACCACCACCACCACCATCACCACCGCCATCACCGCCATCATTGCCATCACCGCCATCACCACCACCACCACCACCACCGCCATCACCGCCATCACCATCGTCTCAGCCGAACACTAAAGAGCTGCTTTTCTCAAGAATGTCGGTAAGAGCTGTAATAGGCTTCCAAATGAAAAAGTCAAGTTCTGAGAATTAGGTCATCCAAAATGGAACTCAGAACCCACACTCTAAAAATAGACTGTTATAGAAAGGATAGAGAGATGACGTGTTTGAGGTGAAAAGCTGGAACTGAGGCCCTTGCATACGGTCAGTCCCTCAGATGTCCCACAGTCACTTGAATCCTGATGGTGAGCCCAGTGTGTCACCCCAGCTGGGCGATGGCACCTGGATATTTGGTCAAACGTTATGCTGGCTGTTAGATCTAGAGTCACACAATAATGGGGGACAGACCACCAAAGTCTATTAAGTCAGAAGCAGACTTTATTCCAGAAAAAAAGAAAAAAATATTACCGAGGGGCACAAAAGCTTATCAGCTAGCTGAGACCACAGCCAGAGTTGGATTTTGAGGCTGTGGCCATGGAGGCGGGTTCTGGTCCCCTTTTTATAGTAAGGGGGAAAGCATTAGGCATGGAGTGCATGCTAGAAGTTACGTAGAAACATCTATTAAAAGTTAACTTTGGTCCGGGCAGTTGTTGGCTATAAGGGGTTAAAAGTTAACCCCTGGCTGTTGACAGAGGAACCGGCTGTAAAGCAGACAGCCATTGTTAGAAGTTAACCTTTAGAGCTGGTGATTGTCGACTTTTCCCCCCTTAGGTTTATAATTTTATATGTCTATATTCCTGGACCCTTCACTGGCTAGTTCTGAGGAGGATGTTTGGGGACAGTTAATATTTAAACCTGTGGACTGTGAGCATGGCAGGGTACGTTCATGTGGGGGGGGGGTGGGGCTCATCAGTCAAGGGCTCGGCCTGAAAGAGGACGGAATCCCACCAGCAAACCGCCATGCGCTTGAACTGTAACCCTCTCTGCTCTCTGCCTGTCGGCAAACCTAGTTGGCACTGGTTTTGCCAGCCCTCCAAAATCATGTCGTCAGCTTCTTAAATTCACTCCTCCTTCTGTCCTGCCGCTTCTTTCATTTCCCCCTCTCTCCCTGCACACACACACACACATATACACACACACACACATACACACACACATACACATACACACACATACACATATACGCACACACACATACACGTATACACACATATACACATATACACACACATATACATACACACATACACATACATATATACACACATACACACACATATATACACACATACACATATATACACACACATAACATACACGCACACACACATACAACACACACACATATATACACACACATACACACATATACATATACATAACATACACATAAACACACATACACCACACACACACACACACACACACACACACACACACACACACCTTTGTTCCATTGGTCCTGTTTCTCTGGAGACTCTTGACTGAGAGCCATGGTAAGTGAACACATTTCTTTCCTCATCACTGTGACCAAATGCCCAAAACAGCTTAAGGGACACAGAAGGCAGGGTGTGAAGCTGCTTGCTCGTGGCTCTGTGGAGCCGCCCAGCAGGGACCTGACGGGTTGTGCTGCTCTTTGCTACATCAGGAGCCATTAGGAGCAACTGATGGTTACAAACCCCAGGCCAGCAGGGTGAGAACAAAACGACCCATGTAGAAATGGCTGTACACTTCAACAGAGCAGAGGACAGTCCACTGAGGGTGTTCCAAGTGGAAATAACCTCAGAAAGACAGCAAGAAAAGTGTGTCTGTGTGTGCGGACCTCAAGTGTCACTCGGCAGGGGACAGAGAAGTGGGTTCTCTAAGCCAGGCCTGGCATCATAGCAGGAAAGTTGATCCTGAGCTGGAGGAATGACAATCACCACAAGAGCCTTATGGGGACGTTATCTCTGTTTACACTGTGGGAAGGTGTCTGCCACTCACAGCACACACAGATGGCCCAAAGACAGACAAAGGAACCATCAAGCGAGTTCCTTTCGGGAGTGAGCGATCCACACAGAGTCACACGTCTGCCCAGCTTCCGAGGGATGGGGGCTTCCTGGGGGACATGGGCTGTCTGCTCCCTCTGCCTGGCTTACCACTCTAACAGCTGCTGTCCTTCTTCTTGTCTCATTAGTGGCCACAACCCACTTTGGATGGCAGGCACTTTCCACCCACCTGGACGGGACGGCTGTGTGCGGCTTCCTCACGTCTGACAAGGCTTGAAGGCAGCCAACCTTCTCCTGCTATCAAAGAAAGGAGAGCCAGAGTGTGGGCCACTACATTTGAGCTGTGGTGTGGGTTTGAACAAGAATGGCCCCCATAGGCTCATATATTTGAAAGCTTAATCACCAGGGAGTGGAACTCTTTGATAGGATTAGAAAGATTAGGAGGCGTGGCCTTGATGGAGGACGTGTGTCACGAGGAGTGGGCTTTGAGGTTTTCAAAAGCCCACACCAGGCCCAGTACTTCTCCCTCACATCCCCCTCCCCCATGTAGCTCTCAGCTCCTGCTCCAGCCCCACGCATGCTGCCGTACTTCCTACCATGATGACGATGGACTGAACCTCTGAAACTGTAAGCCATTCCCAATTAAACGGTTTCTCTGATACTTGTTACCTTGGTGTCTCTTCATAGCAATAGAAGAGTGAACCAAAGCTAACTGTGAAAGAGCAGAAAACAGAAACAGAAAGAAAGGGAGAGATCGATGCAGACCTGAAGACAGACTGTGCCATGGAAGCAGGCGTGGGGTGTGGGCTGGGACATAGAGAGGTGCCATCTGGGTGCCTGGTGGGGAAACAAGATGCTCAGTTTGTGGTGGTGGCTGGTGATGTCCTCTTCATTATAGATAGCACAGACTTAGTCTGAGAGTCTCTCAGACTAACAGTCACACCAGACCAGAAGACATTCTGCAGTCTGAATGGGATGACCGTGGCAGCAGAGGCAGAAACAACACCTGCTCTCAACTCAGCATGTGCAGGCTTGGCTGATGGGTACAACCAGGTGGATAACAGCCATGAACCCATGGTGACTTCATCTCCACCAAGTCACCTTCAACCTGCGAGTCACAATAACCCAGGGAGAGTCCTGCCATAGAGCTCTGTCACTGTACCAGGACGTCTGAAAGGAAAGAGGTGTTTTAGCTCACAGTTCCAGCGGACTCAGATCACGGTCACTTAGTTCCATTACTTTGAGCCTGACGGCAAGTGGGGTATCATGATGGAGACAGTGTGGGGGATTGAAGCTGCTCCCCATGGTGATTGGGAAGCAGAGAGAGAGAGGAGAGAGAGAGAGAGAGAGAGAGAGAGAGAGAGAGAGAGAGAGAGAGAGAGAGAGAAACAAGCACTCATCATATGGAGCACAAGACATAGTCCCTAGAAACACACCTCAGTGTTCAAAGGACTTGACCCTTCCTCTAGGCCCCAGCTCCTAAGTTCCCTCCCACCCCCTCCCAACCGTCCTCTGAACTATGCACATCAATGGAGTCATCCACTGCTGAGGCCAATGCCCTTATGGCAACCATTGCCGACAGTTACCAGCCAACACTGACCTCTTAACACATGGTCCTTAGGGCCATTTAGCTCCATCTGCCAGGAGCTGTTCCTGGAGACAGCCCCACCCTGTGCAGGCTTTACTTGGCTACCTCCCTGACTGATACTCTATGCATCAGTTTCTTTTCTTATCGCTGTGACAGAACCTTTGATGAAGGTGTTGGAGGGGAGGAAGGAAGGGAGAGGGGGAGAGTGTTTGGGGCTCACATTTTGAGAGTGTAGTCCATCAAGGATGAGGAAGTCACAGAGGCAGGAGTGTGAGAGAACTGGGTCACACGGTTTTATTGGCTTCCATGTCCTGGGCCACTGTCCTTCACTGAAGGAGGTCAGAGCAGGAACTGAAGCAAAGGCCATGGAGAGATGCTGCTTACTGCCATGCTCTCTAGGCTTGCTCAGCCTGATTTCTCATACAGCCCAGGACCACCTGTATCATCCACAGAGGTCTGGGCCCTCCCACATCAATCATTAGTTAAAAAAAAAAAAACAAATGCCAGAGACCTGCCTACAGAGGAGCCTTATGGGGACATTATCTCAGTTGAGGGTCTCCCTTCCCAGATGACCCCAGCTTATATCAAACTGACAAAAATCTATCAAGACACATGGCTCACGTGCCCAATCAGGATGCAAAGAGAGACAAGAGGGGGTGCTCAGCTCAATCTCTCTTCCTTCCCTGTGATTCAGACCCCAGCCTGTGGCATGGTGCCATCCACATTTAGGGTGTCTCATTGCTCCTCAGTTAACCTAATCTAGAAACACCCTCACAGACAAAGCTTTGTCTCTTTTCTGAGTCTAGATTCTGCTAAGTTGATAGTCAGTATTGGCCATTACATTTTGCTTAAGTTTCTCTGTGACAGACATCACCCCTAGCATCGTTCTATGGTTGCATGGCTTTGTTTCTCTCTCCCCTTCCAGCGGTTCTCAGCCTCCCTAATGCTGCCACCCTTTAATACAGTTCCTCACATGGTGATCCCCAACCATCGCATGATTTCATTGCTACCTCGTAACTGTCATTTTGCTACTGTTATGAATTGTAATGTAAATGGCTGATATTTTTTATGGTCTTGCCCATCCCTATGAAAGGGTCATTCAACCCCCAAGGAGTTCACAACCCACAGTTTGAGAACCACTGCTCTAGGATGTAGCAGATTTGTATCTTACCCCTTCCTGTCACATGCAGACACTCAGGTAAGCAGTGCATGAGTGGGCTATCCAAACAAACACCACTCCACCAGAAATATCTGAAGAGATTTTATTTCAAGCAGGCAAGACATCATCCCAGACCAGAGTTTAGTTTCTCTGAGAACCAGGGTGTCCAACTGAAGCATTATGCTACTAAAAAAGAAAAAAGAAATGGTCTGGAGCCTGACTCATATGCTGGACTGCCCCACCGATTGATTTCTGAGCCATTCATTAGTCTCTGGGCAGCCGAGCCCCAGAGCATCATCATTCTGGCCCGTCACTGCCGCACAAGCGAGAAGTCGGGCCTGACCCTCATGTTTCTGCTCTTGGCTTCACTGTTCCCCCTCTTTGATTTAAACAGGATTTGGTTCCTTTCTCAGGCTTAGAGAAGTACAGGAATACTGCTAAATAAACTCCATGTAAGGAGCAGGCAGGAAAACTGAGGCTTGGCTGGTGAGGCACTCAGCGGGGAGGTGCCTGTCCCCAAGCCTGAGGACCCGAGTTCGATCCCCGGGACTCACATGGTGGGAGGAGAGGACCAACTCCCATAAGTTGTCCTCTGCTTTCCACACATACCTTGTATTGCAAATGTTCTTATGTGCATGTGTGCACTCACATGCATGTGCACACACTGATACGCACAATAATAATGTAATTAAAAAAATTTTAAGTGAATTGCTTCCTCACCTCAGAGGCTCTGGCTTTCCTCGTCAGCTGCATCTCTGGCATCTCCCACGGCAGTTTTCCCTTCCCTCACTGGACTGGAACAATCACACTTTCATGTTGTTGAGTAGCTTTACCCTTCTGTAAACACACCTACTCAGCCTTGCGCTCCACTTCTCTTCCCACATTGTTCTTAGTAATCTATAGTTCTTTATATCCCAGACACGAGGCCTCTGTCGGAACTTCCAGATACTTTCTTCCACCATGCAGTTTGTTTTCATTCTCTTTTTTAATGACCAAACTCATACATTAAAAATAAAAAAGAGAGAGATTTATTTTATTACTTATATGAGTGCAGTTCCTGCAGAGGCCGGAAGAGGGCAGATCCTCTAGAGCTGGAGTTACACATGCTTGTGAGGCACCACGTGGTTGCTGGGAACTGAACCCACGGTCACTGCATCTAACCACTGAGCCATCTCTCTACCACCACAGTTCATAATTTGAGTATTATTTTTAGAATTTCTTCCTTTATGGTCAGTCCACGGTTTTGTTTCTTGTTTAACTTAAGATCATAAATATATTTTCCTACTTTATTTAAAAAATAATTTCATGCTTATGTTTAAAACTTACCTAGAATCTCTCTAGCCCCTCTTCTGATCCTAATTGAAATTAAAAGTGGAACTTTTGTTTTCGTTTTTTGTTTTGTGAAACAGGGTCTCACTATAGCTCTGGCTGTCCTGGGACTCACTATGCAGAGCAGGCTGGCTTCAAACTCACAGAGATCTGCCTGCTTCTGCTTGCCTTCTAAGTGCTGGCATTAAAGGTGTGTGCCACCATGTCCAGCTTTAAAAAAAAAATGTGTATTCCAGGATGGTCTGGAATTCCTGGTCCTACTGCCTCTTCAGCATAGCCTATGGCCGGCATGACCAGAACCGGCAGAACACGGTCATAGGACCTCGAAAGTGTCATGAATCCAGACGGTGTGCCTGATGGCCCTGACACTGAGCCCTCCTCTGGTGACATTACTCCCTCCATCACAGAGCCAGTGATGACATTTACCATTTCCCAGCCTGGTGGCCCATTTCTCTAGCTGCTGGCATACTAAGGCTTGCCCTGGAGCTCTCTGACCACTGGAGCTGTCTCCACCCCCAGAGAGAGGGCTCGGATTGCTGGATGTCTGATAAGGCTGCCCAGCACTGGGCTGGAGAGACGGCTCAGTGGTTAAGAGCATGGCTGCTCTTGCAGAGAACCTGCGTTTGGTTTTCAGCACCCACATGGAGGCTCACAATGTTCTATAACTTCAGTTCCAGGGGACTTGATGCCCTCTCTGGCCTCTGTAGGCACTGCACACATATGGTGCACATATGTGCATACACTCGGGCAAAGCATTCATTCAGATAAAATTAAAAACAAACACCTAACTATCCTAGCACCTTGCCCCTTCCCCAGGACCTTACCCGTGAACTTCTGGACCCTAGGTGAGGGAGCTTCTTTGAGGATGCGCCTTTGTTTGTTTTGTTGGCTGTCATATTCTGCCTGTTTGCCTTCTCAACCCCGATAGTGCTTCCTGGGAGCCCACCCCCACCTCCAAATAAACCATTCACATTCAGACCCTTCTCTCTGGGTCTGTTGCTGGGACAGCCCACACTGAAGCTCACTTGCTCGCTTGTATCCGGGTTGAGGAAAGAAAACCTTACAGTAACCAGCCTTCTGCCCCAAGGCATGGTGTCTCCAGTCCGCATAGGGAGAAGACTAAAGGCCAGGTTTTCTTTCTGTATGTGTGTGCACATGTATGTGGAGGCCAGAGGACAGTCTCAGGGTCATCTTCAGGAACACTAGCCACCATCTTTGAACGGGGCTGGAGTGCACCACTGTGAGTTTCGGGGGCCCTCCTGTCTCTGCCCCCCAGCACTGGGATTACAAGTGTGCGTCATCACACCTGCGTTTTTGCCTGGGTTCTGGGGACTGAACTCTGGTCCTTACACTTGCAAGTCAAGTGCTTTCTCTCCTGAGCCACGCCCACCCCAGCCCAAGGCCATGACTCTCTAATGGAGATGCCTTGTTTCATATGGATTCTTGGCTTTGAATATTCCATGCATACTGTTCTGAGAATGTTGTTTCAGAGACTTCCCTGGTCATCAGATGTGTTCAACCTGAGCATCTTCTCTTGTTTGGATTCCACATGAGGCCTTGAGCACAGGGTCTGGGATGATGGACTATTTCATCCCATCAAAGTTGTTCCTCCTGGTGGTTCGGCGCAGAGGAGCCTCTTGATTTATCTGAATTAGCAGCAACAGGGCAGAGCTGTGAGCATGAAAAGACTGTGGGAAGACTGACGTCTACCCATCACCTGACCGGTGTTCTCATTTGCTTTAATATGGTGACCTGGCTGTGGGGGCAGAGGGCTCCTGCCGGCCCCTCAGGATGAAAATGTAAAGGAATGGGTATTTTTAGAAAAATCACTTTTCTGTAACACATCCAGAGTTCTTTTAAAGGTATTTTAGTTCCCCAAACTGTAAAGACTGAGTTGGATTTGTTTTGTGATTCAGACAAGGGAAGGAATAATCCTGGGGAGTTGGAGTCACACCGACCTTTAACATTTACTTTTTTTTTTTATTATTTAGTGTGTGTGTGTGTGTGTGTGTGTGTGTGTGTGTGTCTGTCTGTCTGTCTGTCTGTCTACATGCAACCACATGTGTCCAAGGGTAACTTGTGGAGGTGTTTCTCTTCTTTCGCTATGCAGGTGCCGGGGAAGGAACTCAGGAAGGCAGGCTTGGCAGTGAGCAGCGCTACCCACTGGGCCATCCCGCTAACCTTGTCACACACATTTTCATGGCAAAGTCTCCAGTGAAACTTCATCAAATGTGTTTAATTCTTTCCCTAAAGTAGGTCATGGAGACATGTGTCACTTTCTCTACAGTGTCTTTGAAGGGTCAGATCAAACCCAGCACGATGGCCAGGTGTGGTGGCTCATGCTTATCATCCTAGCACTTGGGAGGCTGAGGTGGGATAATATTTTGAAGTTAGCCTGGGCTACACCTCAGAAAATCAAAACCAACCAACCAAACAAACAAACAAACAAACAAACCCAACCAACCAAAAAACAAACACAAAAAACCAAACCCCACAACAAACAAGCAAGTAAAGCCAGCAAGTGAAGTAGCAAATGACCTCTCAACTCAGGGATGCCATGATTTGACTCCCAGCCCTCCACACACCAGGACCTTTGACTCCCAGCCCTCCCCCACACCCACGACCTTGAGCAAGGACGCTGCAGAAATTGTCAGCAACTGGCTTCCGGATCCCTGACTTCTGTCTCATTTGCTCCGAGAACACGAGCATATAGCAGGGGAGGAATGTTTATGTCTGTGTATTTGATTTAGGTTTTTCTGTTTGAGAAAATGCCGTCTCCATGTCAGAGGCTTCCTTCTCCACCTCAGGGGAGGGAGACAGTAACTGCCTCACATTTACCAAGGTGGCTCCATGGTTTTGCTGGGACACCCAAGAACAACGTGGAACACGCTGGCACTCTGGGAAACGGGGGAGAGAAAATGAGGTCGCACAGTTGAGAGCTGAGAGCTTGGCACTTGCTGCAAGGTGGAGGGAGGGGTTGGGTGGAGGTGAGCCCTGTGGATCAGAGGATCACTGACAGGAGGAGTGAAAGTACTGAAACTCCCAGAGCTGTGGCAAGACCTTCAACAAGAGAAGCTTCAGGAGGAATGGGATGTTCCAGTGCCAGCCTTCAAGGAGCCCCCCACCCCGCCCCCAGCATCCTAAGAAGCATAGGTAGCTCCAAACACTTGCCAGATCAAGAGGGAGCAAATGGAACTCTGCTCACATGAAGCAGGCTTGCTTTTTCTCAGTCTCTCCCTGCTCTTCCATGGCCCTCCACCTAATAGGCTGGCAGTGACCCATGTCTGACGGATCCAGAGATCCCTAGGGACGTGGACATGGGAGGGTCTCAGTTGTGTGGCTGTGTCGGGGAGGGGGGGCAAAAACACCTTGGAAGACCACCTCCCCATAACAGCCCATAGACTTTGCTTCTAGCAGCCAGGCTGATCCTGAGCCCATTAAAAATTTACAGGTTGAATGGTTAAATCCTGGTGCGAGCCTCATGGGAGGCAGCCATATCCTCTGTGGGCAGGAGATCTTACTGGATACTGAAAAGAGCAAAATTTTTAAAATAGAAAATTATTAGAAAAGGAGCAGTGGGTGCCTTCAAAGATTCCCATGGAGGGCTGGAGAGATGGCTCAGTGGTTAAGAGCACCGACTGCTCTTCCAGAGGTCCTGAGTTCAATTCCCAGCAACCACATGGTGGCTCACAACCATCCGTAATGAGATCTGGTGCCCTCTTCTGGCCTGCAGGGACACATGCAGGCAGAATACTGTATACATAATAAATAAAATAATTAAAAAAAAAAAAGATTTCCCCTCCCCTACTTCTCCCATTTAAAAAAAAAAAAAAAAAAAAAAAAAAAAAAAAAAAAAAAGATTCCCATGGAGTCCACTCCCCTTTATCTGTATCCTACACCCTCCCACCTCCCCCCATAGTGGTTCTCAGGGGTTCAGGTGAGGAAGTTTCTTGTTCTACTGTGTCTGGTAAATTCTTGGGTCTGGTTTTGATGATATGATTTAAATATGACCATGTGCCTCTACGGTCTCAATTCACCCCAATAAATTTACAGGGTAGCTCCCTTACTATTCCCAGGAATACGTCATGAGATGGTTGGGTGTGCCCAACAGATCATGCAGGTTCTGGATTCACCCAGGGCTGGATTCTCCTCTCTCAAAACAGAGTCCAAAGCTGCTTGTAAAATGGAGCCTCCTGGGGCACGGCACGTGCTGAAAAACCACTGCTTTACAGTCTGGAGCAACGTAGAGCAGGGCACAACCTGTCTCTCAAGAGGTTCTCTTCTGCTCCAGTGTAGCCGGCCACATGCTACCTGCGGCCCCTGATGGGGGAGGTGTGTGACTTCCACAGGCTGGGAAAGGGGCCAGGTATGATTGCCAGCACTCAGCAGGTGGGCAGTGGGGGTGGGGTGGGCTGCAGTCTCCTTCAGGCCTCCGGCTCCCACCCTCTCCCTCAGTGGGCGTGCCCAAACAGGTGAGCCTCAAGATTTAAACTCTCAAAGAATGAAGGCAAGATTTGGTGCTCCAGCCTAACCCAGCTTCCAGGCCCCAGGCTGTTGGTACTTTCCCAGTGATTGCAGAAGGACTCTTTGTTCTCGGTTTGGCTGCTGGTCCTTTTGAACACAGAGGACTCTGTTGAGGACCCTAGATGGAGAACAGGAGACCTTGCCTCCATTCTCGGTGGGGCACTGCCTGTGGGGAAGGAGGACAGACGGAGGGGCACACCCTTAAAGTCTCAGCCAAGGACGCCAGTGATAGACGTCAGCTCCCATAAGCACTCTACTGAAAACCCTCCTTTGGGTTGGATGGCACTTGTGACAGAGTGCAAATACTCTATGTCACCTCACCCCTGTCCCCCAACCCCCGACCCCGTGTGTGACTATCCAGGCAGCAGTGAAGATATTCTAAAGAAACATCTGAATCCGTCCTTTCGGCTATCACACTACTGAGACGATGGACCTCAAGAAACTGGAGTTTCCACCAAGAACCCCGTGCTGGGGGCAGGAAAAGGTTGAAGACTGCTTCCAGCCAGAGAGGAGCTTGTCTTCTAGGAAGATTTCACAAGTTGTCAGGCCGCCTTGCTGGGGGAGCGTCCAGTGATAATGGGTCAAACTTGACCAGTTCTGCTTCACCAGGCTTCCTCTTTTGCTCTATTTAAACCTAAACCTCAGATCAAGACCCCACAAATGGACTTTGAGGGGACCCCTGGGCTTCTCTGTTCCTCTCCCCAATGTGGGCACACTGACTAAATCTCCCTTTCCCACGTTATGCCGCTGGTTTTGTAGACTGTAAATTGGCCCGTCGAGGACAGTGGCTAGTGTGTTGGGGCTGCCAAGGCAGCCTGGATCTTTTCTGCTTCACAGGCAAGCCCCATTACTGCCTCGGAGCTTGCTGTTCCCACCCTCTTCTCGAGGAAGCCAGTGTTGATCCCACTGTCCAAGGAGACCCACAGTCCTGCCCGATCACCACCTAACCCTGCAGCCCTCCGGTCTCCTCCTGCGGAGGGCTCCCTCCCACACCCTCTCAGAAATGCAGGTGTGGGAAAAAAGCACACAGCCCCTGACCCCCTTCCCTGCCGCTGTCACTTTACCAACCAGAATCGGGGCGTCTGGAGAAGAAGCTATTTGGGAGGGATAGCTGGGACAGAACCGGGCCACACATCACATGTGCTGGAAGCTGAGCCTGTATTCAGTGAAATATGAGGCTGGAAATGCCGGGGAGACAGCTGGGATGCCTGGCCAGCCTCAAGGGAGAATTTGAGCCTGGGATATATATTTCAGAATCTTTCTCATACAGCTAAGAACCAAAGCACTGGGCGTGCCCAGAAGGGAGCAAAGTCAGAGCCTCAGGCAATACCTACACCCGTCCAGTACCCACCCTCAGCCCTGCTAAGTCCCTTCCCTCTTGCCTCCATGACAATTCTGCAGAACTGCCACCCAGGGTCCTCCTGGAGCTTCCTGGTCCTCCTGGAAGCTGGCGGAGGCTGTCCGCTGCTCTGCATAAGGGAGGGCCATCTGCAGGGTGAGAGCAGACTATACAATGGACATGAGTGCACGAGACAGGAGCTCAGATCAAAGAGGGCGCGAGTTTCTGAAGGCCTTTCATCTTCCCTGATGAAAGGTGATACAGAAATGTGAAATTATCATGATTATTTCACTGCGTTCTGGTCAGAGCTGGGCTAGAGCTCACCCGGACGGCCAGGAGCTAGATGCCCCCGTGAATGGCTCTATAATGCACACAGACAGGCTAGTCACACTCTAATACTCCTGGGTGTGTTGGTCTGTTACATCGCCTGAGTGACCTTTATGGTCAAGGAGACCCTACAGAGAATCATTGACTTGAATTCCTATCAACGACTCAGATGCACCATAAAATATACATATTTTGTTAATATATGTAGAAAAAGCCATGAGGTTGGTAAAGGAAGCAGTAACGATGTTTGGGTCTGTCCACACCTCTCTAGAGAGAGCCGGGAGGAGACACCATCCTTAGAGTGAAGCTTTCAATTCACAGGGATCAGTAGGAAAATTAGCAAGTGCCTCTCTTGTTCCATAATTCATTCTCTTTGTTTTAGGTATTGAGCTTAAGCGGGTGACTCGAAACCACAAGGAAGCTTTTAAACACAGATCTGGGCCTGGCAGTTTTCACCTTACCAGTGACTTCTCCCGTCATTAGGGAGATGGACACTATGCCACCTTGTCATTCAAATTCCTTTCTTTCAGTGGCACCTGCTGTTACCCTGCAGGGGTGACATTGGCTTTCACCTCCCCCTACCCTAATTCTGGGATTGCAGTTGTGGCTGGATTTAGAGGTCTTTGGCTTGGGGCTAAGTTAAGACGCGGATGTCCGATGGGAGACAGAGAGAGCTGTCTGTCTCCCTGTGTTTATCTGACCTTGTAGACAGGGAGAAGCTGGCTGCTGTTTCCCACTTTCTGCGTCTGGGGGAAGTGGAAGGCCACAGGCAGGTGACAGCTGAGGCTCCCACAGTGGGTCCCCAGGGTGGGTCACTCACTGTCAATGCAGCTGTTGCTTGGGTTGGGGCCCTGTGCTAATTTGGACGATGACATCCTGGTGACAGCAGAAGGGACAGGGTGGGTGAGTTGAGGGAGGGGAACGTTGAAAAGGCTCCTCTAAATGATGGCTGACTTAGTTGTGAGATGATGCCACCCAGGCACAGCTCCCCCACCCTCACAGGAGTGTTGAGACAGCACAGGTGAGCTGGGTACATTCCCAGTGGGATGTGGCAGCAGGGCCCTGCAGAGCCAGGCTGGAGGCTTTGAGAGCAGAGGGCCTGGTCTGAGGACTGCTGTGCATTGTTTGCGGCCTCCTTTCCCTGCTCCTGTTCCAGGAGAGAGACTTCTGCAGCCAGGCAGAAGAAATACAACCCAGAGGTGCTGATTTGTAAAGACAGTATCATGTTTAAGTGGGTCAGATGCTCGAGCTCAATAGCTTTGCCTTGATCCACTAACCCCATAGCTAAAGCTTAAAACCTGGTTACAGTACCTGGGGCATCACCACTAGGGAGCACCCACACCACCAGGACACTACAGACACCACCACCAGGGAGCACCCACACCACCAGGACACTACAGACACCGCCACCAGGGAGCACCCACACCACCAGGACACTACAGACACCGCCACCAGGGAGCACCCGCACTACCAGGACACTACAGACACCGCCACCAGGGAGCACCCGCACCACCAGGACACTACAGACACCGCCACCAGGGAGCACCCGCACCACCAGGACACTACAGACACCGCCACCAGGGAGCACCCGCACCACCAGGACACTACAGACACCGCCACCAGGGAGCACCCGCACCACCAGGATACTACAGACACCGCCACTAGGGAGCACCCGCACCACCAGGACACTATAGACACCGCCACCAGGGAGCACCCACACCACCAGTACCACCAGGGAGCACCGCACCACCAGGATACTACAGACACCGCCACCAGGGAGCACCCGCACCACCAGGACACTACAGACACCGCCACCAGGGAGCACCCGCACCACCAGGATACTATAGACACCACCACCAGGGAGCACCCGCACCACCAGTACCACCAGGGCTTCTCTTTCAGAATGGAATGATGGTCCTTCACCACTTCACACTCTAGCTCAACTAGAGACAGTAAGCACATTTTATAAGTGTAAGTCATTATTTAGGAGTCAGCCAGGGTCATATCAGGGGCATCATGTCCTCTACTCATGAAGCTACTGATGCCCAAGATACTGCAAAGTTCCATGGATGCCAAGAACCCCACGATGATCCACCTCTGAGCCGAAGGAAGCAGAGACAAAATGTCACTGCGGACTTAGGTGGAGGAGTGTGGGGACAGGTCGCTCCATGTCTAGCACCTGCTTAACTGCTGTGCTGACTTCCCCAAATGCCAGCAGTGTCACAGGAAAGACAGCTGCCCCTCACACTTCCCACCCCACTCCTCTGCTGGCCCAGGATTGATAAGGCAAACCCAGATCTAATCACCCAGCTCCTGCCAAAGATGAGGCTAAGAGCTCAGGAGCCCTTCTGCAGAGACAAGGATCACACTGCACCTTAGGGGTTCCAGGGATGAAGCTCACACTGCAGGCCGCCGGCACCAGGTAGGGGTCCTTGGAGAAAGGCTGTGTCCTCAGTGTCTGCTGGGAAGTGAGGTGACAGCACCCTCAGAGGTCAGTCCGTTCTCACTGGAAAGGATGGACAGAAGGAAGGCAAATGTAGAGGGGAGGAGTCAATGTAAGAGAAGTTTTCACAAACCAGAAGAACACAATGCTGAGCAAAAGCTTTGGGTCTTTGCTCCAGCTCCCTCCCCCAGCACCAAAATTTCAGGGCTTCCATTTAATTAATTAATTGAAGAAAACTTTTCTGTGCACGTTTGTGTGCCTGCTTGTGTTCTGGTCACCATGTGCTTCTGGTGAGTGTCCTTGGAGGCCAGAAGAGGGCATTGGACTTCCTAGATTAAGTTACAGACAGCTGTGAGCTGGGAATTGAACCTGGGTCCTCTGCAAGAACAGTAATGCTTTTAACCACAGAGCCACCTTTCGAGGCCCAGAGCTTCTGTTTTTTTGTAAGATGATAGAGTGAAGGTTTCTTCAAGCTGAGATCACCCCGTATGAGTGCCTTTTAAATTTATTACTGAAGTTTCCATGAGACACTCTAATGCTAGAGTCTTTGACCCTGTCATTTAATCCAAAGTTTTGGCTATAGAATGTTCCAGGGGCATTGCTGAAGCTTTAGCTCCTTCATTAAAAAAAAAAAAAAAGTCTGGAAATAGCATCCTGGCATGAGCTCTCGAACTGTCAGAGACTGGGAGAGTTGGAGGGCAGGGAGAATGGATTAGTTCTGTCTTGTTTGTGGAGTGTATAATGTGAAGTAAAACTCAGAACAGTACACAAAGGATAAATTTCATCCTTTATACATTTAAAAAACAAACGAAAAAAAATTACCAGTGTTCTTCAATATTAGTAAGGCCAAGCTCTTAGCCGAGAGAACTTTGCTCCTTCACCCACCACACAAACGAAAGAGAAGAGCGTGAGGTAGTGAGTGAGCACACTGATGACCTGACTTCTCACCCTTCTTGCTGCCATTTGTGACCTCATGGGAGGTCATGACTTCTTGTGACCTGTCTTTGTATCTAGCCATGGGAATCGCTGAATCCAACGGGATGCTGGGAGATACAACATTTCTGCTCCTCTTATCTCTATGACAACCTGCCCAGGCTGGCCTGCTAGAGGGTAGGACACTTGACATGGGAGCAGAATTAAGACAGATGGAACGTCCCAAGCAAAAGCAGATACAGGAGCAAGGCCTGAGCTCAAACTGTCAGGCTAACTCTGCTGCACTGCCAAGGACCAGACACCAGGTAGAAAGGTGCTTCTCGTCAAAGCCACTGTATTTTGAGGTCATGCATTATGGGTCTAATCCAGATGGAGACAAAAAAATCAAGGAAAGAAAATAACTTCAAGGTGGTGGGAAGCCGAGTGTGTGCTTGAGTGTGAGCTGTCCCCACAGGCCCGTGTGTTTGAACACATGGTAAGGTGGTGGGAAGCCGAGTGTGTGCTTGAGTGTGAGCTGTCCCCACAGGCCCATGTGTTTGAACACGTGGCCCCAGTTTGGCGTTACTTTGGAAGGTTGAAGAGACTTTGGAAGGTGAACCTCGGTCGAGGAAGTGGAGGGGAAGCGAGCATTAAGGTTTCCTAGTCTGGTCCTGCCTCCTGTCCTGTCTGCCTTCTGACTGCTGACACAAGGTGACCAGCCACGCAGCACACCTGCAGCCATGCCTCTCCACCCAGATGATTATCTGTTCAAACTGGATCAGAATGACCTTCTCTCCTAAGCCACTGTTTGTCAGGCATTTGGTCTCAGCCAGGAGAAAAGTGATAGACACACTGTGGCAGCAGGATACACTCTCCTAGAGTGGTCTTGTCTTGTTTTGTTCATTTGTTTTTAAGGGAAAATTATCTGAAAAGCACTACACGGGCAGATAAAAGCATCCAGGGAGGAGCTGTTCTGTGATTGGTTCAAGAACCTGTCTCATAAGGGTATTAGAATCCTTGAATTTGAATCTGCACATGAATGACCTCAGATAATAAATAAAAACAAAATAAGCATAATGTGGATGGGGTAGTGTTGAGCTGGGTGCTGCTGGTGGTGGTGGTGGTAGTAGTAGTAGTGGCGCACGCCTTTAATCCCAGCACTTGGGAGGCAGAGGCAGGTGGATCTTTGTGAGTTCGAGGCCAGCCTGGTCTACAGAGCGAGATCCAGGACAGCCAAGGCTACATAGGGAAACTCTGTCTGGAAAAACAAATAAACAAACAAGCAAAACAAAAGGATGGGGTCGTGCTATTGTGGTGTATGCACACAAACGGACATCCACAACCACACACATGTGCGCTGGCAGCCTGCATAGTTATATGGACTCAGGTGGAGTCAATGCATCCAGCTCCCACCACTAACCTGGGCGCCTGTGGCAGGGTGGCAGACCAGGGGCTCACCATACAGGAGCTTTGATCTGGCCAAGCCTGAACCATGTAATCTATTCAGATAGTGACCTCCCTACTATTAGCTCTGTCAGCCACCCAGAGCTGAAGAAGCTAGCAGATCAAACCGGTTCTGCAGGCTGGTTTCAGCTTGAGTTTGTATGCCACTGAAGGGAAAAGGGAGACAGGGCCAAATGCAGATAAGAGAGGGGCAAGAGTCCTCGAAGAGGGGAGGAGCCTACAGACAGGAGACCAATAGTGTGCGGGTCCACGGGGCACATGCAGGTGGGAGCAGTCATTGGGAAGTAGTATAATGTCCCAACCAACGGGATGTTGTTTGAAAGCTGGGAATGATGTCAGAGCCACATGACTGGGGAGAGAAAAGGCTGGTGAGGAGCAGTCTAGCTAGATCAGACTGTAGATGTTAGAGCAAAGTGAAAAATCCATCACACCCACTGTGTGGAGCAGAGTGGAGGATCCATCACACCCAGGGTGTAGGACAGAGTGGAGGATCCATCACACCCAGGGTGTAGGACAGAGTGGAGGATCTGTCACACCCACAGTGTGGAACACAATGGAAGATCCATCCCACCCAGGGTGTGGGGCAGAGTGGAGGATCCATCACACCCAGGGTGTGGGGCAGAGTGGAGGATCCATCCCACCCAGGGTGTGGGGCAGAGTGGAGGATCCATCACACCCAGGGTGTGGGGCAGAGTGGAGGATCCATCCCACCCAGGGTGTGGGGCAGAGTGGAGGATCCATCACACCCAGGGTGTAGGACAGAGTGGAGGATCTGTCACACCCACAGTGTGGAACACAATGGAAGATCCATCACACCCACTGTGTGGGGCAGAGTGGAGGATCCATCCCACCCAGGGTGTGGGGCAGAGTGGAGGATCCATCCCACCCAGGGTGTGGGGCAGAGTGGAGGATCCATCCCACCCAGGGTGTGGGGCAGAGTGGAGGATCCATCACACCCAGGGTGTGGGGCAGAGTGGAGGATCCATCCCACCCAGGGTGTGGGGCAGAGTGGAGGATCCATCCCACCCAGGGTGTGGGGCAGAGTGGAGGATCCATCCCACCCAGGGTGTGGGGCAGAGTGGAGGATCCATCACACCCACAGTGTGGAACACAATGGAAGATCCATCACACCCAGGGTGTGGGGCAGAGTGGAGGATCCATCACACCCACAGTGTGGAACACAATGGAGGATCCATCCCACCCAGGGTGTAGGACAGAGTGGAGGATCTGTCACACCCACAGTGTAGGACTGAAAGTGGTGAGCAGTAGGTGCCACAGCCTGGACTTCTGGAGCTGACGTCAGGATAAAGCCAGGCATGTGGGATGAGGAGAGCACCATGGTGACAGTGGGTAAAGACATAAAAGCACGCTTCAAGGCCTCAGAAGACACTGGAATCAGGAGCAGCAGGTGTAGGCTTAGGAGCTGGGTACCAATGCCTCCACCAGCATGTAACTAGGGCTGGAAGCAAGCAGAATCAGGCATCCTGGGGTCAAGGCCAGCCCATTATCAAACCCTGTCAAACTGTACTTCTGCAGTGTTCTGAATCGGCCTGGGCTCTCAGCATCCTCTCCATCACTGTTGACAGGAGAAGTTCACACTGTTAGGCTTTACAGAAAATGTTAGAACACAGACCCTTCCATGCTTCTCCAAAAGCCTTAGTAAGATCCGGCTCCTCACCCCGACATCACTCTGCGGTCTAGGTGCCACTGTGACAAGCCGATCTCACAGAGAGTGAGTTCCCCACCTGCCTAGCAACTGCAGACAACAGGACAGCAGGCAGGCAGCATAGGTCCAACATTAACTGAGACTCCCAGGACCTCCCACTAGCTTGGAAGCCTTTAATTAAGTATGGGCCCCACTTTGCTTGGGGGAACTGAAGCCTCTCTTGCTTTGGTATGGACTAGAGCATTAAGAAGTCTCTTTATAGATTTCTCGCCTAAAGGACAGTCTCCCTATCTCCCTCAAACCTCTCCTCTCCCTCCTAAAACCTAACCTTTCCTGAATGGCTATTAGAGTGGACTTCTCAGAGCGTGAGCTGTGTTTTCTCTGTTAAAAACGTCTGTGTCCTTCTGGATTTCTCCCCTACGCTTTCAACTCTTTACTATGGCCTGCTTTACTCCATTGACACCTCCTTCTCTTTGCTGCTCCAGCCATGTTGACTTGCTCTTGGCAAGCGCTTCCCTCAGTGCCTGTCTCCCACTCCTGAGGCTCTCTTCATTCAGAGCTCAGCTTCTTCCATCTCTCCAAGAGGTCTCCAGATAGAGCTTCCCGGATTCATTAAGCTGAAGGAAGCATTCTTCTCTCTCACAGCCTCCTGTTTTATGTCTTCAAGACTGGCAACAGTCTTAGGAATATTGTGTAACGGTTTCCTCTGAGACTAAATAGTCCATCCTTCAGGGAAGCTCCTTGTGGGGGTTTGAATGAGAATGGCCTCCATAGGCTCATAGATATGAATGCTTGGTCACCAGGGAGTGGCACTATTAGGAGATGTGGCCTTAACAAGGAAGTGTGTCACTGGGGGTGGGCTTTGAGGTTGCAAGTGCTCAAGCCTGGCCCAGTGTCACTCCCTGCCTGCTGCCTGTGGATCCTGACATAGAACTCAGCTACCTCTCCAACACCATGTCTGCCTGCATGCCACCATGCTTCCTGCCATGATGACAAGGGACTAAACCTCTGAACTGCAAGCCAGCCTCAATTAAATGTTTTCCTTTGTCATAGAGTCTCTTCACAGCAATAGAACACTGACTAAGACACTCCTAAAGGCAGAAGGTAAACAACTCAAAATAGCTTCCGGAAGTTCCTGAAACTGAGCAGATTCACTAGGTCCCTCTTACCAAGACTATATAAACAATCAAAACGGGTGAGGGTCATTCTCAACAAGACAAACTGTGAAGAAGACTCCGAGACCAGACCTGCTGCCTGGAAGAAGCAGAAACCAGCTGAGCTGCCTAGGAGAGGTTTAGACCAACTGAGCCACCTAGAAAGGACACTCCCCAACCTGCCAGCTGCCTGCAGGCTGTGCAGTGAGCTCCATGTTTTCAGCTTCTGTGAGCTGTCACCATGCTGGGGTGTGCTTTGGTGATGCAGCTGTCTGTGAGTCATTCCTGCTCCTGTAAGTGACCCCTCACCAACATTCCTATAAGTAACATCAAAAACCTCATGGCTTCACCAAGCTGGACTTGGTGGCATCTGTATTCTAGCCTGTGCAGGGCTCCCTTACTGGGGTTAGTAGATGAGTGAGTGTGTGTGGCGTCTCCCATGAAAAAGTCTGTCACACAACATACTTTGTATCTGGTTTGTGCTGATTTGTCTAAGTGTCTGAAGTCCCACTTGGACTTGAGAGTCATGAGAACAGAGGGTGAACTTTTGTCCTTGGCCTCCAGTAGACTTTGACCTTAGCATGGCGAAGGGCAAAGGACAATTTCTGTTTGGTTTTGGTTTTCTGAGACAAGGTCTAATTCTGAAGCCCTGATTTACTTCAAACTCACACCAATCTTCCTGCCTCAACTTCCAAGTGCTGAGATTACAAATACAAACTGCCACACCTGGCTGTGGAATAACTGCTTAATGATGACACCCGTTCTTAGGGACTAAACTGTACTCCATAGAAGGAAATCCGGTGGTTTGTGTGTTCGTTTTTGTTTGGTTGGTTGTTTTTTTCCCTGAAGGGCTCTCGCAGGCCTGAGCGCGGCACACATGGCCTAACAGGTTTTGCCTTTACCCTTCTCCGCCTTGCTAAGAACTGTTAGATTATATTCTTAAAGCCAGTTGCTAAGGTCTATGCCCTTTTTTTGGCCACTTTCTCCTCCTGAGGCTGGCCACCAAGGTCCAACTATTGAAGTATTAAAGTCCAGCAGTCAAAAGCCCCCTTTGGCTAATTAACATGTCCAATTAACCTAATTAACATGTCCAATTAAAATTAAACACCTCATCCTAACGCGGGGTTTCCCCTTGTACCTTTATAAATCGCCGTTTTCCTGTGGGCCACGACTGTCTCCTCTCTATCCAGAGGCGGCCCTTTTTGCCTCTGGAGCAAATATCCCTCCTCCCTCTCCCTTGCTCCTTTCCCCTCTTCCTTGTCTCCTGCTCCTGCTTTTGTCCCTCCGGGGCAAACAGATCTCCCTTGTGCTGAGAACTTGGTGAGTCCTGGGCCGACTCGAGTGCTTTTACAACTGCCTGTCCGCCCCACCATCTCCCTGGCCTCGCCCTAGACAGCTGGGGGCTGATGAAGAAAGCCTTCCAGCCCGTGCCTGTCATGTCCGCTGCTGGGGTCCTGCTGGACATGTGCTCACTGTCACTTCCAAGCCCCTAGCCCTTGCTGTTGCCTCCACTTTGACCTCTGCTTCTGCCCTTGGGATCTGAGCCCGCTAAGGAGTTTCAACCTGAACTTCTCTGTCTCTGAGGTCATCTCCAGTCCTAGAACGGAAACTGTTAGAACTGCCAGCATGATTCACTGGGCTCAGATGCCCGTGTTGACCACTGGACAGTGCAGATGACTCCCAACTTTGCCTCTGTCAAGCCATGAGCCACAGTGGTCCTGAGTCCCTGGCATTGTCTGCCCAATTTTCTCTACCCTCCCACACCCGTGTACTTCATAGCCTTCTCCATCCCACTTTTCCATCATATAAATGTCTTATCACATGACAAGACTTCCTTCATACAAAAAATAAAAATTTAAGCTGGGGAGATGACTAAGCGTGTAAAATGCTTGCCTTGAAAACTGGGCCTGAGTTTAAGTCTAGAACATACTTTAAAAAAAATCTGATGGTGGTGGTCACTTGCAATTCCAGTGCTGAGAGGTGGAGAGAGATGCTGGAGATAGGCTGGCCTGCCAGCCTAACCTGCTCGGTGACGTACAAGTCAATGAGAGATGCTGTCGGAACTAAAAGTAATCTTTAAAAAGTAGATAGTACCCAGGAAACAGCATCCAAGGCTACCCTGTGGGCTTCACATGATGGAACACACAGGTGCAACACACACACACACACACACACACACACACACACACACACACACACACACACATTGGCTGCCCTGGAACTCACTATGTAGACCAGGCTGGCCTCAAACTCAAAGATCTGCCTATCTCTGCCTCCTGAGTGCTGGGATTAAAGGCATGTGCCATCATACCCAACTAGCACATAGGATTTTTAAAAATTACAGTTTTACATATTTATCCAAAGACAGGACTTAGAATTTGAGCCTTTCCATCTTGTATCCATCCAAGGCTGTGGGTCTCCACTATTCCTCAGGTTGGGCTTGAGAAAACTTGGAAACAGTAATATGTGTGACCCATACTTGGTAGAATTGAAATGCTCAGATTTTAAGGATTAGAAGTGAAGTTTGTCGTTAGAAAATAATTGTTAGAACAGGAGGACTGTCCAATAGTGAGGACCTGAAGTGACCACAGAAGTCAGCACCTCTGGTGACCACCAGCCTGGGCGCTGTCCCTTACTCTGTCCCTCCCCCACAACCTCTCTAGGACTAACACAGATGTTTTGTATGAGGCTTGCAAAGACATTTGTTTAAAACAAAACAGAACAGAACAGAACAAAAACCCAACAATACTGTGCACTGATATTTGAAAAACCCCTCTGAGTTTCCATCATTTCTCACATCTACAAAAATCACATTTGGGAGCTGGGGTCCCATATCCACCAACTGCTACATCACCAGGGAGTCAGAATCTCCGTATTTTAAGTATCAGACACCAGTAGCTTTGGTGTGAGCACACTGGCTCAGTCATGAGAACGTGGTCAGTCTAAGATGGGATGAGGCCCTTCATTCCAGGGGAGGTCCCAGAGCAGAGACCTGGCTGGCTTCCTTTGTCAGAGGTGCAGTGATGGATCGGAAAGGGAGGGATAGCCACTAGACCCCCATTAGTGAAGTCTCCACAGAACTTCAAATTTGCTTGTACACCTTGTGTTTTAACTAGGATTTAACTGAGAATTTAAAGTGTGTGTTTAATGAAAACTTTCTGGAAACAGTACTTTAGTGATTCTTAATGAGTTAAAACTATGAAAAGGAAACTCAGGAGATATTCTGGGAAGGGACCGGGTCTTTCTTCATCTAGACATCATTTGCCTCTAGGTAGAATTCTGCCTAGAATGCTTTGTTTGTTTATTTATTTTTGACCAGGGTCTCATGCATCCCAGGCTGCCCTTGAACCTACTACATGGCTGAGGATGACCTTGAACTCCTGATCCTGCCTCTATCTCCCAAGTGTTAGGATTACAGACATGAGCCACTACATTTTATGCAGTGCTGAGGATCAAACCCAGGGCTTCAAGCATGCTAGGTTACTTTATATACAGATGAGGTTCATTTGCTGAAGATGCTCACCCCACATCCGAGAGACCGACCTACAGTCACAGGGTTCTGATACTAGGCTCATATGAGGGCGAAAGTGGTCCCAGTGCCCAGCCATGAGCCCGAGGCTAGGTCCACATTCCACAAAGCAGAGTCAGACCCTTGCTGGAGAAGGGAGCTCCTGGGTCTGGGCCTGGGCTTGAGTTCCTTACCTTGCTGCTCAGCTTGTGATCCCTGCCACATCTCACAGTCACAAGGCCAGGCTTCTAGAAAAGCTTGCTCCTTGTTTTATCTGGCAGAACACTGGGACAGTCACTGGCCTGGGTTCAACTGGCCAGGAAACCAAAGCCTGACAGAAAGAAGCCTCATGAGTCCTGCCAAACTTCTTGTTCCCTGCTAGTCCCCGGCCGTCCAGCCGTCCGGACAAACAGCCCTGCCAGGGTTTGCATTTGAGAGGGGAAATGATTTGCTGTGTGGAACCACAGAATGGAAGTTATGTACTTTCGGGGAACTGTACAAGCGAGCCCTGGCTCCATTCCCGTTATGTGGCTTCTGAAAGGGCTTCACCTCCTGGGTGGAAGGGAGTGGGACCAGGGCAACAAAGGCGCTTGCCTCTGTGGCTTTTCTAAAGCAGTATGTGTGTGCTTGTCAAAACATACCTTGCCTTCGAACTCTGAGACCCGGTCTGTCTGCCTGCCAGAGAGGGGCAAAGAGAAAAATTCCACTCTGCAGTCCCTTTGGCCTGTGCACAGGGCAGGATCCTCCGCACAAAGGCATTCATTCGTTCACTGTTGAAAACCAGCGTCCCCAGAGATTTCCCACCACTGCAGTTTGACTGGGTCTGCAAGGCAGAGAGCTGGCACTGGGGGTGTTTTCCCCATCATGTAAGTCAAAGGTAAGTAAAGCTTTGCTTGGTGGAGGACCAGAGCC